>NC_030682.2:29467726-29710226 GCF_000004195.4 Xenopus tropicalis
ATTTAAAGGTGTGGTATACCGTTTAAGCTTTTGTTTGTTATAGAATATTCTATTCCTAGCAACTCATTAATTCCTAGTCATTCATCTTCATTATTTTTCTTATAGGTTTTTAGTTATTTGCCTTCCTTTCCTGCCTCTGTTTTTCAGATGGGGGTCATTGGCCTGACAGACAAAAAACTATTACTCTGTGGGGCTACAATTTTTTTTATTATTGTTACTTTTAATTTCTTATATTCCTATTCAGTCCATTGCCTATTTATATAGGCGAACACCCCCTTTAAATTGTTTGCTTTGATAATTAGTTGAGGGCCTGGCACATAACCATAAGCAATAGAAATAAGAATAACAATAGAAATGTAGTATTTTGGTTTAATGGTATATTAAACAGTTGTCACAGCAGGTCTATATTTATAACATGCTTTTTTAAGTTTAACCAACTATTTATAGATATGGGATTTTAAACATTCTCTCATACACTCCTTCATACACCAACATAACTGCATGCTGACTCTTTTGCACAAACATAGTTTCCCCATGGGGTTTTAGGAAAATTACACCCTCGCCATAGCTCAGTTATTTCCTGCCTTTTAGCTGCTGTTTACAATACGCAGTTTTTCTTTGATCACCTTTAAATGCCAGAAGCCCAGTTTGTGCTGGATCCACAGGAGTCTGGCTGCTGTGGGGGAAATGGAAAGAAGTCATGCAGAGAAGCTGAACAAACCTAATTCTTCTAATGGAGAACTTTAGGGATTGTGAGGAGACAGGGGACAATGCAGTGTATTTCCAAGAAGGGGACGTTGGATTTAAGTGTTCTTCTCCTGTGTTTCTGTAATTTGTGCATTGTGCAGGGAATATGCTTCATGTAACAGGTTATAATTATGCCAGTGAGGGACCCCCCCAGATATTTTTACTGTTTCACTTATTTTTACAGAACATAAACTAGAAACTAAAGCTGTACTGTCCCATGTATACAGCCTGCCGGCCTGACTGATTATTATTGTTTTTAACATGTATTTATAAAGCGCCAACATATTCCGCAGCGCTGTGCAATGATACATACCTATCAAGCAGGTTAGAAAACCATGTCAGGAGTTAGGTGCGTTTATGTAGCCCTCTGCCAGAAGGTTTGTCTAGGCCCTGATCCAGTCTTTGGTCTAGGGGCTAAATGTTCAAATCATTGTGTCACTATATTAATGGGCAAATCTGGTAAAGATCTGCTTGTTTGGCAAGGTTACCAGATTTGGGAGGGAGAGCAGTGAGCTTAGAGACAGTTGGCTGTACCAAAAATGTGAGAAGAGAGTGTTGGGGGGTTGATACATGTATTTAGCTATAATGTACTCGTGGGAATATTTACATCACACTAAATCCTGTTATCGGGGGTTTCATTATAGGGATTGTTCACCTTTAAATTTAGTTTCAGAATGACATAGACATTAATATACATTTTTGAATTAGCCTGTTTGTATCCTGGATATGCAGCCGGGTCCCAGGTAATAGAATTATGTTGGCAGTGCTGCCGTCACTAAGATTATTGTAGATTGTTAGTATTTCCTCCATATACTTAATAATTTAGCTACAGGAAATGGCTTCTTCATTCTGTGTAATGCTTGGCTGTAAGTGGTTGGGGGTGGGAGACAATCCAAACAAACTGGGGCGAGTGTTTAGGATTCATATTAAGGCTGTTTGGTGTACGAGAGCTGCCAGAATGTTACCTTACATGGCAGGACCGAGTCTTTCCTGTATAACTGTTTCACTTCATAGATTCTAAAAGAAAACCAAAGTTTACATACAGTGTGTGATTATATTTTACTGCACATACACCGCACTCACACATATTTTTTCATTATGAAACACTCGCTTACACACACAGGCACAGACAGACATTCACAGAGACACACACAGGGGTACACACCGAGACAAGGGGCAGAACAATAAATGAACAAACAATGGTTAAAGATTAAAACTATGAGTCCCTTGTTCTTAAAGACTATGATCTAACAGAATTGTATATACACAGACACAAGCAGAGTCTCACAATCATTCACGCAGAAGCTAATGCACACGCATACAAACACACACGAGCCTGCAGCAGCTCTTCCTAATGCTGCATAATCCCTCTCTTAATAAAGGGTTCACTAGGCCTGAACTATTGCCTTATATTTTGAACCATCTTCAGCTTCAGTGTGCCACAGTACTGCAATCCTGTGTGAGCCCAGGCAGGTTGGGGTCATTTTTTTGGACATAGAGTTAAACCGTGTAGAACAAGTAAAAGACACAATTGCCACTTAATTTTATTAACAGTACTTTGGCAAGAGAATAGTGACAGTTAAATCTAAAGGTCACTTGGAAAGTTCTGGTATTATCCAATGTTTATTGCCTGAGAATAATATCCCCATGCCATTGGTAGAGACCGTCAAACACAGAGTCAACTAAGTTCTTGTTCTAGTGACCCTGTCTTGTTTTTTTGCCTTATTATATTTTCGTTATCTCTTCGATCAAAGTGTAATAAGATCTCGAAAAAAATTAAGACTGAATCATTTTATTGCAATGGACATGGAGTTTTTATACTTATAATAATGCCAATTGCCCTCAGCCCACACCAGTTCTCCCTTCCTTATAGTTGTTATCTTCTGTATCAGCTTCCCCATCTCATTGGCCTCATAAATTAGGGTTGTCCAACTCGAATTGTGCAAACTACATCCATCCTGCACTAGGTGTGAGCCCTTGTATATGGGGCTTTGTCACCTTCTCCAATAATTCCTGCATCAGGCAAACTTGGCTTATGAGTGGGTGATTTTAACTGAATCATTGTCTGTACCTAAGGGGCAAAAATTTGTTTTTTTTTAGATAATTAGACAAAAAATTTCTTTAAAAAACATTATTTTTATTTTCAGTAAAGAAAAGAAAGGATTTTTCTCAAGATTCAAAAAAAAAGAAAAAACTGAGAAACCCCCAACGGTTGGAGTGTTTACTATGGTGAGTTACTGCGTCATTTGTGAAAGTGCCTAGAATTTAGCTAAGATCAATTTTACAGTGGGGGGTGGTAGGCGAGATCTGTTCACCCAGCCTATGCAACGCTGTCATGGATGGTTAAAGTAAAATACACGCAACTGTTTCACTGATAAAGTTTTAGACTTTGCTAATTATGTATGTTTTGTTATGAATTCATACATATTCAGGAGAAATAGGGGGTCACATTTTATTCCTGGGGTGCTATGGGAATTCTGCTGTTTGCAGTGGCCCACTACTAGTGTAGTAACTATCATCACTTTCCATTTAAGTAAATGGAAAGCAGTCTAGGGCAGGTAGTGCTTCATGATAAATATAATGCGCTCCTGGATTTGCTTGTTTAAATGTTCCCTAATTATATATGTATGTGTTAGATCTGCCAAAAAATAATGTCAATGGAGCCCAATGGACAGACTTGGTACAAATGGTAAGACGCAGGCTCTCATGCACAAGATTGGCATTTGGCTGTCATGGAACCTCTTTTTCCCTAAGGATCACAAGCTGTCCAGACCTAGGGAATAGAAGTTATCTCTTAGTTATATTATGGTAAATTAGGGGATATGCCATTGGAGAAAAAGGCAGTAAAAGGTTATTAGAATGTAATTTTAACACAAAGAAATGCATGATGCACATTTGTTGCGTTTCAGTTTCGCTATTCTAGTACATCGGATCGGATTTTAATGCTGTTCGGTACCATAGCATCGATTTCCCATGGGGCTGCTTTGCCGCTAATGATGATTGTGTTCGGGGACATGACAGACAGCTTTGTTAATGTCGGACAGGTTGGTTCAGGTAAGTCTAGAATAAAACTTTTTGTTTATCTTATGTATACATTGGTTCACATGCTATTTGTGTGCGCAGCAATGTAGTAGCACAGCGCTGGTAACATATTTCATATACAGCACTGGCCTTCAGTTTAGTTATGGTGGGCAGAACAACCCTTCTCTGCATATTTACTTTATCATTAACTGATTTGTCTGTTGCCATTTATACATTAAATACTGTAGACACAGTAGACACATTTGGTACAAACACAGATAGAATCACCTTTGCTGCTTTCTAAAGATGGAAGGGATTGTCATATTGCTTTCTTTAGATAGCACAATATGATTATACAGTGGAGGAAATAATTATTTGACCCCTCACTGATTTTGTAAGTTTGTCCAATGACAAAGAAATGAAAAGTCTCAGAACAGTATCATTTCAATGGTAGGTTTATTTTAACAGTGGCAGATAGCACATCAAAAGGAAAATCGAAAAAATAACTTTAAATAAAAGATAGCAACTGATTTGCATTTCATTGAGTGAAATAAGTTTTTGAACCCCTACCAACCATTAAGAGTTCTGGCTCCCACAGAGTGGTTAGACACTTCTACTCAATTAGTCAACCTCATTAAGGACACCTGTCTTAACTAGTCACCTGTATAAAAGACACCTGTCCACAGAATCAATCAATCAAGCAGACTCCAAACTCTCCAACATGGGAAAGACCAAAGAGCTGTCCAAGGATGTCAGAGACAAAATTGTAGACCTGCACAAGGCTGGAATGGGCTACAAAACCATTAGCAAGAAGCTGGGAGAGAAGGTGACAACTGTTGGTGCGATTGTTCGAAAATGGAAGGAGCACAAAATGACCATCAATCGACCTCGCTCTGGGGCTCCACGCAAGATCTCACCTCGTGGGGTGTCAATGATTCTGAGAAAGGTGAAAAAGCATCCTAGAACTACACGGGAGGAGTTAGTTAATGACCTCAAATTAGCAGGGACCACAGTCACCAAGAAAACCATTGGAAACACATTACACCGCAATGGATTAAAATCCTGCAGGGCTCGCAAGGTCCCCCTGCTCAAGAAGGCACATGTGCAGGCCCGTCTGAAGTTTGCCAATGAACACCTGAATGATTCTGTGAGTGACTGGGAGAAGGTGCTGTGGTCTGATGAGACCAAAATAGAGCTCTTTGGCATTAACTCAACTCGCTGTGTTTGGAGGAAGAAAAATGCTGCCTATGACCCCCAAAACACCGTCCCCTCCGTCAAGCATGGGGGTGGAAACATTTTGCTTTGGGGGTGTTTTTCTGCTAAGGGCACAGGACAACTTATTCGCATTAACGGGAAAATGGACGGAGACATGTATCGTGAAATCCTGAAAGACAACCTCCTTCCCTCTGCCAGGAAACTGAAAATGGGTCGTGGATGGGTGTTCCAGCACGACAATGACCCAAAACATACAGCAAAGGCAACAAAGGAGTGGCTCAAGAAGAAGCACATTAAGGTCATGGAGTGGCCTAGTCAGTCTCCGGACCTTAATCCAATAGAAAACCTATGGAGGGAGCTCAAGCTCAGAGTTGCACAGAGACAGCCTCGAAACCTTAGGGATTTAGAGATGATCTGCAAAGAGGAGTGGACCAACATTCCTCCTAAAATGTGCGCAAACTTGGTCATCAATTACAAGAAACGTTTGACCTCTGTGCTTGCAAACAAGGGTTTTTCCACTAAGTATTAAGTCTTCTTTTGTTAGAGGGTTCAAAAACTTATTTCACTCAATGAAATGCAAATCAGTTGCTATCTTTTATTTAAAGTTATTTTTTCGATTTTCCTTTTGATGTGCTATCTGCCACTGTTAAAATAAACCTACCATTGAAATGATACTGTTCTGAGACTTTTCATTTCTTTGTCATTGGACAAACTTACAAAATCAGTGAGGGGTCAAATAATTATTTCCTCCACTGTATATATATATATTTTTTAAATATGCACAGATCACTTTTTCTATTCATGTTTACATTTATAGTTGTGAGTTACAGCTGCTTATCTTTTAGACAGTGCTGTATTATTGTATTGTTTACAGTGTGCATTCTGTTTGTATGGGAAAGGGTTGCCTGCAACCCTAATAGGTTTAAATACAGACTGCATTAGCATTGCTTGTCGGTAACAGCTGTACACTAAATCATGCACCACTTTCTGTTTAGGGAACTTTTCGTTGGAAGCTTTGATAAATGCCTCAAGAAACCTGCAGGAACAAATGACCACGTAAGCTCTAGTAGTTATTATTCCTGGTATATTTCAATGGAGTGCTTGGTCCTTAAAGGAAAACTAAACCCTAAAAATGAATACATATAGAAATGTCATATTTCATATAGTGAACAGCCTAAAGGTTCAGTGTCGCTATAGTAGTAATGATCCAGTGCTTGAAAGTTGTCACAGGGGGTCACCATACTCAGTGGGCTCTGGGCAGCTGTTGGGAAGCTAAATTTAGGGGTCATAGCAGATTATCAAGCAGAGAATTAGGATTGTCTGTCATAAAGGGTGGTGCTAGAGGGCTGATTATTAATTTTTTATGCTAACTGCACTGGTTTCAGAGCTGCCATGCACTAATAATTTGTATTATTTACTAATCAATATTATATTGTTACATTTATATAAAGTATATAGTGAGTGGGTCCCTAAGCTCAGGTAAGTGACAGCAGCACAGAGCATGTGCAGGGAATCAGCAGAAAAGAAGATGGGGAGCTACTGGGGCATCTTTGGGGGCACAGATCTTCCCTGCCAAAGGCTGTGGGTGCCTTGGGCTGGTACAGAAGCACAAAACATAATGTGCAACATTTCTAGCTACTTCTTTAGTTCAGGTTTAGTTCTTATGTTATCCTGTCTTCTTTAGCACCATCTTCTATATCAGTGCTGTCCAACTGGCGGCCCGCGGGCCGCATGCGGCCCGTGACCCCCCTCTGTGTGGCCCCCCACCTGTCTGGCTGCTTTGATGGCTTACTCTTGTGTAAGCTTTAAATGGTATCAGTACTGTGATTAACTGGCCCCCCTGCATGGTTCTCACCTCAGATTCAGGCTGTAATCAGGCTGTATTGTTTAAATATGTAATCCACTGTGTTGTTCACACCTTTTAATCTCTGCATTGTTCACCCCCTGCAGTGTTCACACCTCAGGCTCAGTCTGTAATCACCCATATTGTTCCCCTGTTCACACCTCAGGAGCAGTAGAAACCCACAAATAATCCCTGCACACTACAAAAAGAACATATACTGAGGTGGTACTGCAATTAAAAAGTTTTTTAATATATAGTTATTGTGCAGACTGTAGGAGCAATGCCAGCATTGTGTCACTGTAGGCTGCCTGTGTGTGCCATACACACAGGCATCATAGGGCAAGCAGAATATGGCACACACAGGCAGGGTAGGGAAAGCAGAGTATGGTACACACAGGCAGGGTAGGCAAGGCAGAGTATGGCACAAACCAGCCAAGAATGGCAAACACAGTGAAAATATGGCACATGCAGGCAGGGTAGGGAAGGCAGAGTATGGCACACACAGGCCAAGTATAGCAGAAACCAGCCAAGTATGGCACACAGGCAGGGTAGGGAAGGCAGAGTATGGCACACACAGGTAGGGTAGGGAAGGCAGAGTATGGCACACACAGGCAGGGTAGGGCAGGCAGAGTATGGCAAGTTTTTGCTGTACTACAACCATTAATATGGGTATGGTCATGTGATAACATGGGTGTGGTTTCAAGTGGGTGCGGTTTCAAAAAGGGGAGTAGTCAAAACTGGCTTCCATTATTGGCCCTCCACCACGTAGGTCGGAAAAATTCCGGCCCTCAGTACCACAGAAGTTGGACAGCACTGTTCTATATTGTGCACACAGCCTTTGCTTCAGTAGTAAGAGGCTATACGGCTTATTTGCAAACACAACTATAGACTACACTGAAAAGGTACTTGCATTGAGCACCAATGCACCCACTCTGCCTACTTTAATTAATAGTGCACAAGTGCGCCTATTGCTGTCCAAGGATGCAGTGTTTCCAGGGTTCCTACAGTGGGTTACGTCTACTACATAGCTGCTATAGTTGTGCTCCAAGCAAACTGTATGGCAGTGCCTTTATTGCCTTTCTGTCTATACAAAGTTATATTTTTATCTCTCTCAAAGACAAAGGTCATGAATTATTTCAACACAAGGTTACCTATTAACCAGAACTGTATATATATCATATGCCAGGGTGATCTCTTTTATCTGATCTAGGCATAGATGAAAAGAGTAAACTCAGGTAACATTTAAAGTACCAGATATGAAACCTCATACATAGCAACCAGGGCCGGATTTAACTTTGCGGCGCCCCGAGGCCGCCCCCGCCCCCCCCAGTGCATGCCGCCCCTAAACTTGTGCCGCCCTAGGCCCGGGCCTTTGTGGCCTTTCCACAAATCCGGGCCTGATAGCAACCTTAAAGGAGAAGAAAGGCTAAGTCACTTGGGGGTGCTAAAATGTTAAGCACCTCCATGTGACTTTAATCGCGTACCCCGGGCTGGTACCCCTGTTAGGAGAAAACAGCACCAGCCGGGGTACCTGGAGCGATGCGCTTCCTCCTTCCGGCTTCGTTTCGCTGCGACTAACACAATAGGTGCATGCGCAGTAGAGTGAAAAGCCGACTTGTCTGTTAAAGTTCAGCATTTCACTCTACTGCGCATGCGCGTGCGAACGATACAGGAAGGAGGAAGCGCTGCAGGTACCCCGGGCTGGTGCTGTTCTCTCCGAACGGGCACTAGCCCGGGGTAAAAGGTAAGCGATTCAAGTCACTTGGGGGTACCTAACATTTTGGCACCCCCAAGTGACTTTGCCTTTCCTTCTCCTTAAAGGGCAGTGTCACACAGGGAGATTAGTCGCCCTCCGACAAATCTTCATTACCGTGGGCGACTAATCTTCCTGCAATGCCATCCCACCAGCAAGAATGTAAAGCACCGGTGGGATGGCATACGCGTTGCTTCGTTTTCCCAAAGTCGCCCGAAGTTGCCTATCAAGGCAGTGTGCCACTGCTCTAAAGGGAATCTCTGCTCAAATACAAAATTATGCCTAATGAAAGCAAGTGCAATTCTAAACAACGTATAACCAATATACATGGCGCGGACGACTAATCTCCCCATGTGTAACAGCCCTTAAAGGCTGGTTGTGACTTTTTAAACAATGTAGAAGACACCAGTTGATTAAAGGAACAGTAACATCAAAATATGAAAGCATATAAAAGCAATAACAATATATATATATATATTTTATATATATAATGTACTGTTGCCCTGCACTGGTGTAACTGGTGGGTTTGCCTCAGAAAGACTATTATAGTTTATATAAACAAAGCTGCTGTGTAGCCATGGGGGCAGCCATTTTAATGAGAAAAGGCCCAGGTTACTTAGCGGATAACAGGTAAAAAGCTGCAGGCATACCTTCAGTTGTCTCAATAGTGCCCTTAAGTCTCCCCAAATTTCACCTGTTTAGATGATCAGAAGCCAAACAGGAAGAAAAAATGCTGAGCTGTGTAAAGAAGACTCCCAGAATAATCGCTCCTGCACAGACACTGCGACCAGCTACAGAGTAAGCGCATGCGCATTGAACATACCCTGTGAGTGCGCTTTCCATCTCATAAGCAGAAGCAGCTCGGGCAGAGTAGGTCACGCTCGCATCTAGGGGGAGTGAGAAGGTTTGCACATGCGCGTTTCCTTATGCGGCGCCATGTTGGATATCCAACATGGCGGCCGCAATAGAACAACTACAGCGATTTTGAAAATCAAAAAGTGCAGGCAATATACTGGCTTTCCAGGTAAAAAAAGGTAGCGATCAGCTACAGGGACATGAGGCCTTTCCAGTTATAGGGGGGGATCGCTTTATTAACCCTTTCCTAGCTCCTATAACAAAAAAGTTGGCTTTTCACTCTACTGCGCCTGCGCCGGCCCAGGGATTCCGAATACAGAAGAAATAAGGAAGAGGAAACACTCGCTGTAGGTACCCTGGGCTGGTGCTGTTTTCACCTAACAGGGGCACCAGCCTGGGGTAAAAGGTAAGCGATTAAAGTCACTGGGGGGTGCCTAACATGTTGGCATCCCAAGTGACTTAGCCTTTCCTTCTCCTTTAACCAGTACAGAACAAATACATGTTAAAGTACCAGCAGGTAATGCATGAATTCAGATTTTAACCGTAAACAGGATTGATATTCATTTTCCACAACAGAAACAAGAGGCGAATGTTAAAAGTCCACATCAGGTCTACTAGTCTGTAACAACCAATCAGCAAGGAACATTTACTGGGTTACTGTTTTAGTGCAAATGGGCAAGTGAAACTTATTGTGGTGTATATAACTATTATTGTGGTGTGTATAACTATTTTTACTCATGCGTGTATTTAAATTACCATATAAAGATCATATAGACATATACAGCATATGATTTCTCTCCTCAGATATGCCTACTACTATTCAGGCTTGGGATTTGGAGTGCTTCTTTTTGCCTACGTTCAGATTTCCTTCTGGACACTCTCAGCAGGCAAACAGATTAAAAGAATTCGGAGCAACTTTTTCCATGCCGTGCTGCGGCAGGAGATTGGATGGTTTGATGTGAACGACGCAGGAGAACTGAACACGAGACTCACAGAGTAAGTACATATCTACCAGCTCACCAACAGTCTTAGTTTCCACTCAAAACATAATGGGGGCAAAGTTTAGGAGTCTAGATTATGTGGCTATGGAGAAGACAGGGGCCTGGGCAGGACGGCCCATGGTTAGAAACACTGAGGGATGGGTTTATTTCCCTTAAAGGAAGAATATAACCCTCTTTTTGGAAAGAGTTAATTTAGCTGGGTTCATGTAGAAAAGGTGCATAAAAGCTATGCGAACTTCCAGAAATAAAATATTTTTTTTTTTATACAAACATATCTGAATCCACAATTTGTAAAAAATACATAATACACGTACAAGTAATTTCCCAAAGTCCTTTAAACACACAATGTAATGCAACCCTACCTTAAGCTTGTTTATTTGTTAAGTAATGAATTCTTGGGCTTGAAGTCCTTTTGCTTTGCAGAGAATCTGTGCACCACCCATGGAAAGCAGAGGGGCTTCAGTTTGCAGAATCCACCACCTAACAATGGAACATAGTGATGGTTGGATTGCATTATGTATAGGGTTATAGGGAACTGGTGCCTGTGAACAGAGATAGATGTCATGGATTCTTTTCAATCTGTATGTCTATGTTATAAAAAAATACATTTATATTTATATCTGGCAGGTCAGACATTTTTTATGCATGTTTTCTGCATAAGCCAAACTGAATGAGCTCATGTCAAATAGGGGGTTATATTTTATCTTTAAACATCTCTAAGGTCTGCTTCTTCCCAGTTCGGCTTATGTCTGTTTGATTAGAAGACACCAAAACATCTGATCAACCTACCCACCATAAGAAATAGGCCAGCTTTAGCACTTTGTGTCACAAATACAACTTAAATACCATTCAGAAAACAGTAAAAATAAAATTATTATACATAAAATGTTACAGATCTTAATTTTTATGGCAATGGCGTCCTAAATATTTGTTAAGGTGGTCATACATGTAAGGGGGTGGAAAAGGTTAATTGTATATAATGTGTTATGATTGCATGTGTTTTCTTTAAATGGCCACTAGGTGGCAGTAGAATTTTGTTAAAACCTATTAAAAATGTATGAGTGTAGTTCACACCCGAAACCACTAGAGAGCAGGTGTGGGGCAGAATGTAGAAAAGGGGACACCCAGAATTAGTGGTCTTTATGGGAGAACACAGGAAGAGACCAGCTGGAAGCAAGGAAGAACAGCATACAGGGTAAGGAGAGGTCAGAACAGGGCAGCTAAAAGTTGAGCAGGCACTAGGTGTCTGAGTCAGGGTTAGGTAGTAAGGCCGCCTGTTGCCCCACCTAGGAAGGTAGAGGGAAATAGTTTTCCAAGTGGATCATCCACAGAATAGGGACCCAAGCAGATAGGGGTAGGCTAGAAGGAGGGCTTGATGAACTTCGGGCTAGTGTCGGCCAGTAGAAAATGCCTGGTGGAATAGCAATGGGAGATCCCATGGAGACTGGAGACAAATGTGACAGCCCGAAAGTAGCTACCCCTGGTAAGACTGATGTCCTCTGGACACTGGGGAATTGTACATATTTTGTGGAGAAAGCCCTGTTTGAAACATTGTGAATCTTTACCTGTATGCTGTGACTCCTTTGAGATGTGTGATTAAAGTTATTATGCATTACTGCTTGGAAGTGCTTGCCTTTCCTTGGTACGAAGAGTGACATATGGGTGACCTCCTTACATACACAGTCAGATTTAAGCTGCTGATTTGAATCATTTAGATTCAAGTGTCTGTTGGGCTGGTTGATTTTCTGTCGACTGTATCGGCTCATTGATGTGGTCCTCGGCCCAACAGCACCTATGCCAGCCGTTGTAATTTGATCATTTAGCCCTAGGGTGGGCATATCGGGAAAAGATCTGCTCATTTGGTGTGTATGACCACCTTTATTTGATCTGTCTTTTAGATTGTGTGTTCTGTTTTCTCTTTCAGTGATGTTTCCAAAATTAACGAAGGGATTGGTGATAAAATTGCAATGCTGCTGCAATCATTAACTACATTTGTGACTGGCTTTATTATTGGCTTTGTTAAAGGATGGAAGCTAACTTTGGTTATCTTGGCTATTAGTCCGGTTATGGGATTTTCCGCTGCTATCTGGGCAAAGGTTTGTGATGGGATGTTTGATGGATTAGTGTTCATTTTATGTATATTTAAGGCAACTTCACTTATGTATCTGTGTAGATAGATTTGTATTTATATACTGCTACTTGTGTATGCAGAGCTGGCTGTACAGCAGATGTCTACTTGTTAGGGCCAGCCTACCCTGAGCATGCCCAGGTGGCAAGCTGGAATTATGGGTAGGCAGAAGAGGCATGTGCTTAGGCTCGTCCCTCCACCACCTGCTCCTCAATTCACTCCATTGCCTAAATGTCATCAGTATGCATACACACACTCGTGTGTGCGGTAAAGTTGGGAGAGGAGGCTGGCCGGCTTGGGCTTGCGCTGTTTGGTAGTTAGAATATTTGTATATTCTACTTTTAATTAAATTTATTCTAACCACTGGTCCAAATAAAAAAAATGACAGAGATATTTTAAAGAGTATCTTACAATTTCTATTTATTTTTAATTATTATAATGGACTTCAAATGTGGTTTTAAATAGAAGAAAAAGACATATCTGCGACCACTTTACTGACCACAAATCAGTATATACAGTATATATGTTTCAGGAGATTTCTGGGTATTTTAGTTTGAGGCTTTGTAAAGATTCTTTAAAATATTGTCTTTAATCACCAGGTATTGTCCGCATTCACCAACAAAGAGCTGAAAGCCTATGCCAAAGCTGGGGCTGTTGCAGAAGAGGTTCTTTCCTCTATAAGGACTGTGTTTGCCTTTGGCGGTCAAGATAAAGAAATAAAAAGGTAAGAAATTATAAGACCCTGCTCTTTGTTTCTGATTTTTTTCTCTGTTTATAAACTGTTTTTTTTAAATTCAAATTAAAATTGAGTTTTTCTCATCACATATGGGAAATTCAGGATGAGGCTGATAAATAATATTCATGCAAGCAATAGTTTTGCTGTATGAATTTCTCCTTTTCACATTTTTCTCTCTCTCCCTTTTCATAAGCTTTTTTTGAAAGCTTTTTTTTTTACTTCTCATCAATGCCAAAGAAAAAATTGTTAAGAATTTGCCCTCTTCTACATTCATCACAGGTATGAAAAAAATCTGGAGGAAGCGAAAAGAATAGGAATCAAAAAGGCAATAACTGCCAATGTGTCCATTGGATTTGCTTTCCTAATGATATACGCAGCCTATGCACTGGCCTTTTGGTATGGTACCACCCTGATTATAAATGGAGGTTATACCATTGGCTCTGTCCTCACTGTAAGTAAGATATTCACAATATTCATGTTTTTGTTGAGAATCTGGCAGTGCTTTAAATGTATTGTTTTTAAACAGCAGTACGCAAGGTTGCATGTGTGATATTAATATAGAAGTTTTTGAGATGTTTTTCTGAAAGCTTCTTCTCCAATGGTTTATACCCATGTCTGTGTCTCTGATCTGGTTAAAGGGTACAGCAACAATATTGGAAAAATGGTAGCTTTGCTATAGACATTATCTGTAGATACACAAAGACAATGCCATACAACTGATTGCTGTTGCTTTGCCTGTAGGTGTTAGCCTTTAGATGTCCATGCATGTAAAAGTCTAATGGGCTTATGTAATAAAAGTCACTAAGTTTGCCCAGGAGCAGTAACCCATAGCAGCCAATGAGCAGGCAGAATTTACTGGTTACCTGTTTAAAAGCAGACATCTTATTGGTTGCTATGGGTTACTGTTCCTGGGCAAAATTAGTGCCTTTTATTACATATGGGGTAATTGTTTTGCCATCTGGTGAAATGAACAGATGTCACCCCACTGAAGCTACTTAGGCTCAGTAATTGGATGACTCTGGGCACCGGTGTTATTGTTTCGATTTTAAAGGAACAGTAACACCAAAAAATGAAAGTGTATAAAAGTAACTAAAATATAATGTGCTGCTGCCCTGCACTGGTAAAAGTTGTGTGTTTACTTCAGAAAGTCTACTATAATTTATATAAATAAGCTGCTATGTAGCCATGGAGGCAGCCATTCAAAGGAGAAAAGGCACAGGCACATAGCAGATAACAGATAAAACACTATTGTATTCTACAGAACTTATCTGTTATCTGCTATGTAACCTGTGCCTTTTCTCCTTTATTCCAGCTTGAATGGCTGCCCCCGTGGCTACACAGCAGCTTATTATATAAATTATAGTAGTTTTACTGTAGCAAACACACCAGTTTTACCAGTGCAGGGCAACAGTGCATTATATTTTTATTACTTTAAAGCTCTTTCATTTTTTGGTGTTACTGTTCCTTTAACTACTATTTAGACTGATATACAAATGAGCCAAGTGTTAGATATATAACCCCTGTTAAATGTATAAACCAATAGACTGTCAATTTGCACAAGAATACAAAAACGGGCAACCGCTATCTGCCCATGTACAGGCCTCTTTCCCAATGAACTAATGTATCAATGTTCCTTATCTCGATCTAGGTATTCTTTGCCGTCATCATTGGTGCTTTTGCTGTCGGACAAACCTCACCAAATGTTGAAGCTTTTGCCAATGCCAGGGGGGCAGCATACACGATATTCAACATAATTGATAATGTAAGTGAAATTGCAGTCATTTATATACAGTCATTTACATGAGGAATTAGATCCACCATACAAATATAACTTACTAAATGTTTGTAATGCCTGGTGGCTGATCCTGCAATAAACTGTGCTGAATGAACTATATCTAATCTGCATTATTACACATGTGCCCTGCAACCTCATTGTAGGGTTATAAGTGGGTTGTTGCACACATCTCTTAGTTTTATATATAAGGATAACTGTTATTATTGCATATGGAAGTGTGTATGTAAATAATATAACATTGCCCAATGGGCACTAACTTTGCTAGTATAATAATAAATCAGCCGCACAGTTTTATACAATGGTTTTCTTACATCTTCCCTTCTACAGCAACCCAAAATAGACAGCTTTTCTAAAGAAGGCTTGAAACCCGACAAGATTAAAGGAGACATAGAATTCAAAAATGTTAAATTCACATATCCATCCAGAACAGATATTCAGGTGAGTGGTTTCTGAGAGATCATGCATCCTTTGTTTGTGGTCTTATAGTTATCTTTTCACTATAGGGTGTATTTGGAGACAAACATCACCAGTGATGATCTTTGCTTTTGTTTTCTAACTTGTAGGTGACAGTTCGAATCAAATTGTGAATGTTAAAGGAAAAGTAACACTAAGGCGATACAGCGAAGGAAGGAGCAGCAATCACTATGTGACGATTGATTGATCGAGTCTAGCCTTCCTTCTGTATAGGAAGGAGTCAGGCTAGACTCATCAATCGATCGTCGCATAGTTGATGCCTGCTCCTTCCTTCACCGTATCTCTTTAGTTCAATTGACAGGAAGCCAAGTTTTAACAGGTATTTTCTTTTAAAGCATTCAAAATACTAAGGGGTTTGCAGGATAGGGCAGTTATTGGTGCAGGGTAGAATAGCCTTTTCACTTAAAAATTTTTAGTGTTACTTTTCCTTTAATGGGTTCTCCGTGCTACATGTCATGTCAGCTTAGAGATCAACCAGCTTAGTCACAAAATGTGGAGGAACTAATGAGGATGATTACAATTTAAAAAATTATAAAAAGATCAATTGGAAATTTGCTTGAATCATATCCATTTGCAAATTCTAAAGGTTAACCATTGAATGAAATTTGCCTTTATGCTATTTTTCTAAACATTAAGGCTATTAGCAGACAGGTCTGTTAGAGTGGAATTAGTATTAATATTAATAGTATTGTATTAAGCTGACCATACACGTACCAATATAATCATACAAAACCATACTAGAATCTGAACATGTAAACATGTAAACAACTAATGTTTCCCTTTTATATCCCTACAAGGTTCTGAAGGGCTTGAACCTTAACATACCAAGTGGTAAAACCGTGGCTTTAGTTGGAAGCAGTGGCTGTGGGAAGAGTACAACAGTTCAGCTCATCCAGAGGTTCTATGATCCTGAGGAAGGCGTTGTAAGTATTTAGTTTGTCTACCTACACAAAAATGCTCTCTCTTTTCTGTTTCTTCATATTCTTGTGTGCATGAATAATCACTGTTATAAATGGTATTGCCATATTTTTGAGCTTTTAGGGTAAAGGATTTCCTGGTAAACTTTCACAGTTGTTAGTAATTATGCTTCTTTATTCTTTAGATCACTCTTGATGGACAAGACATTCGTTCTTTGAATATCAGGTACTTAAGGGAGATCATAGGAGTGGTAAGCCAGGAACCAATTTTATTTGATACCACAATTGCTGATAATATTCGCTATGGTCGGGAAGATGTCACAATGGAGGAAATTGAAAGAGCAACCAAAGAAGCAAATGCATACAACTTTATCATGAAACTGCCTGATGTAAGTGCACTGTTTCATGTTATTCCTTAAAATGGCTTTATCAGAACAGGCAGGCTAATTTTGTTCCACAGTGGTGTGCTATGTACTCTCAGCAGGACTCTATAATTTTAAGGTGCTTCTGAGCTCCTACAGTTTGCCAGTATGTTACAAAATTAAGTTTATCTATAAAGGGAGGGTAATACAGGTGCAAAACAGAGCCGAAAGCCAGATATCTAATTATGGGAGGTTGGCAGTATGGGGCCATTAAAGGAATAGTAACACCAAAATATGAAAGTGTATAAAAGTAATTACAGTATAATTTACTGTTGCCCTGCACTGGTACACCTGGTGTGTTTGCCTAAAGCTGGCCATACACGCACCGATAATATCGAACGAAACCTCGTTTCCTACGATATTCGGTGCGTGTATGGCAAGTCAGCAAGTCGACCAATATCGCAGGAACCTGTTGATATCGGTCGACTCGCCGATCGGGTCAGTTAAAAGATTTGGATCGGGCGCCATAGAAGGCCCCTGACCAAAATCTGCCTTCAGTGCTGAATCAGCAGAAGGAGGTAGAAATCCTATTGTTTCTACCTCCTTATCTGCCTGTTTCAGCATTGAAGGTTAGTGGCGGATCTGACGATCTTTCGTGCGACAGATCGCCACGTGTGTGGCCTACTATAGTTTATATAAACAAATCTGCTGTGTAGCCATGGGGGCAGCCATTCAAAGGAGAAAAGGCACAGGTAACTTAGCAGATAACAGATAAAGCCCTGTTACATTCTATAGATCTTAGCTGTTATCTGCTATGTAACCTGTGCCTTTTCTCCTCTTTTCCAGCTTGAATGGCTGCCCCCGTGGCTACACAGCAGCTTATTTATATAAACTATAGTAGTGTTTCTGTAGTCAACTCACTAATTTTACCAGTGCAAGGCAATAATACATTATATTCTAATTACTATAAAACACTTTCATTTTTTGGTGTTACTGTTCCTTTAATGTAATGGATCCCATTGTTTTCCTTCTAAACCCTTTTCAATGTTATATAAAAACTTCAGAGGTAATAGTTCTGGCATTGCAAGACAGATGTGGGAAAACATAGGGGGAATTTAAACACAGGGTAAGTATAGAAAACAAAAAAGAAACCTAATAGAAAACTGGATTAATTATAAAAATAAGGGATCAAAAAAGGGATGGGTGACGGTATGCCCATGTCCTACTCGTATATGCGGAATCTGCAAATGCACTAACCAGCCCAACATTTTAGTTCCAAATACTGCACTAAATTTTGTGCAATTGCACTGTAATTCTGAAAAAAACCTTCTGGAGAATAAAATGTGACTTGCATTCATATTCCTGAATATACAGAGCAGTAGGTGGGTTAATACAGGTACCAAATTATGTGAGTGTGGATGGAATTTCCTATATCCTCCACATCAGCACATAAATTAGAGGGCACATGGTTTCCAGGTTAAGCACAGGTGACTAAGGGGGACATGGTGGGAAAGTAAAACCTATCCATGATTAATCAGCAAAACTATGCCTTAATTACACTGACCTCTGTACTTACACTTACAAAGTCCTCTTGATATACCTCTTTGTTTTACTGAATTACAGAAATTCGAAACTCTTGTGGGAGAGCGAGGCACGCAGCTCAGTGGGGGACAGAAGCAAAGGATCGCTATTGCCAGGGCATTGGTCCGCAATCCCAAAATTCTCCTTCTAGATGAGGCAACATCTGCTCTGGATACAGAAAGTGAATCTGTGGTCCAGGCTGCTCTGGATAAGGTACATTATTTGTCTCTCATTCTGAGCATTCCAGTGTAGATAGATAGAGAGATAGATAGATAAATAGACGATCGGTTGATAGATCAGGACTGCAGGTTATTTTCACGGATACCAATATCGCCAGGAGGCCTGATAGACTTCTTTGCATAACATATTTGTTTTAGAATAATTTTGCCACCTAAATGTATCAGATAAATGGGATAAGTGGCCCTTCATATATTAGATATTGTGAATCACTACAGTAGATAATGGCTAGATCAAATGTATAATAGAGAGATAAATATTTGCCAGATAGATAGATTAGATAAAGATAGGTTATGGATAGATTCAATAGATAAATAAGATACATAAAGTAACAGGTAAAGTAGACAGATAAGAAACTGGACTTCATATTCATTCTAGCCCAACCCCTGGAAGTTACCAGTTATACGTATGTATCTTCTGCTTCCTTGTATTTGTCACAGGCAAGAGAGGGCCGTACCACAATTGTAGTGGCCCATCGTTTGTCCACTATAAGAAATGCAGACGTGATCGCTGGCTTTGATAACGGTGTCATCGTTGAACAAGGAGGCCATAAGGAACTTATGGATAAAGGAGGAGTGTACTTCAATCTGGTCACACTGCAGGTGGGAAAACCTGTTGACTGAGACTGGAGCATTACATGTATATGTTGTTCTGGGGGTCTTCCAAGTAGTAATGGGCAGTTGTATCAGCCAGGTCACTTTGCTTGGGATCACTGAATCATCCCCACAGTACTAGTGCCCATGCCATCCAAGCATTCCCTTTACATTGCCTTCTACAGTGGGGAGAAAAGTTACTCTCATTGTTCCAAATACATTTGGACATTGCATTGATTGCTCCTCGAGGAGCACAAGGAAAAGGAAACAAAGGTTTAAAAGTGTCTGTTCGTTAGCTTCAGTTACAAAGTCAAGCTGTGTGTGGGAAATGGTATAGCAGCCCTGTGTACTGATACCAGAAAAGTTTAAAGTTTTCATGGAAAAGGCTTTAGTTCCCCTTTAACCAGCATAGCCTTAGTACAATATAGCACTGTTATGTGTATGCACATAGAGCCTTCTTTCTACCTATACGAAGAAAATCTCCAGTCTCCAATCTCCTCGGCCCCTTCCCAGATCTATTAGCAGACCTGTACCATGCTAGTTATACTGGTCACAGCACTCTAGCTTTACCTCCACAATTTATAGCACTATAGCACCACATTCTCTGGTTATGGCATCTTAGTCCCACCTCCACAGGTATGGCATTATATTTACACTGACAATGGCAATGTAGCTGGTCCTCAGGGCAAAGCCTGAGAAAAATTAGCAAAATAGTTAGTGAAGGACTTGTGATACTCTGAAACCCAGTCTGATGTCTAATCTTTGTCATCTTGTGTTATCATGTTATCAGACAGTAGAAACCAGTAAAGACACCGAAGAGAATTTAGAACTCAACTTGTCTGAGAAAATACCCTTGAGTCATACTAGTTCCAACCTGGTCAGGAGGAAGTCCAGCCGGCACACAATAAAGAAAGTCACAGAAACAGACAATAAGGAAGAAGTGGATGAAGAGGGAAAGAAAAAGGTAAGGGGTAGTTTGTGGCTAATCCACTGGATTTTATGCCTAATTTGTCTTCAGGATTCCACCATGCTTAGTCTTTAGGCATTTTTACTCTACATTAGGCATGAACATCATGTTTAATAGGGTTAACAGCATGGCTTAGTGGATAGCAATGCTGTCCTGCAGACATGAGTTGATATTTATGGAGTATTCCCTGCAGTAAATCTCGGGATGGGTTTCCTCAGGGTACTTCTGTTTCCTTCCTCAATGCAAATATACAGACAGCTTCTAATTAAATTGCCCCTAGTGTGTGTGTGTGGCACCAAGTACATGTGTTGGCTCTAGATCAATAAAGGATATTATAATAACCCTGCCTTTTTTCAATGCATGCAACAGATTGTTACAAGCAACTTCACAGGCAGTGTGGTGTCCCATTTATGTTCTTCCTTTTTATATTTAATAGGAGGATGGCCCCCCACCTGTCTCATTTTTGAAAGTTATGAGGCTGAACAAGACAGAGTGGCCCTATTTTGTGGTTGGAATTATCTGTGCAATGATAAACGGTGCCACTCAGCCTGCATTTGCCATCATCTTCTCCAAGATTATCGGGGTATGAAAAGATAAGAACACAAGACTACTTATAGATATATTATTCCACTATTCAGTGTTTGGGTTAGTAATCTTTACAATGCCAGCTATTTCATGTTCCTTCTAAGGTGAGCACTTTTGCATGCATCTACAAGTAGTGAGTGACCCTAGCGCACAACCCATTGTAGTACACTCAGAATATGTTACACACGCATACTCATATAATAGTTCCCATCACATTAACAATGCAAGATACTGATGTTCCTAAACAAGCATGATGTATACTTTGGCACTTGCCAGTCATGCATTGCACCCTGTTTTACAGGGAGGTATAAAGTGCATGTTTCCCTGTGCTATGCATCTAGGTCACTAACAATATGTACAGTGGTCATGCAAAAACTAGAGGCAAGTACTTTTTGTTCGGTGGTCTAATAGTCTTTGCTTTTTAGGGGTGTAACTATAGAAGAAGCAGACCCTGCGGGTCTGGGGGGGTGCCTAACATTTGGCACCCCCAGTGATTCAAACTTTTGTTCTTGTTAACGTTTTCAGGGAACCTAAAATTAATTTACTGTGCCTGGTAACATCTAGTTACCCCACAATAAGTTTGCATGTGAGTGTGTGCCTAGTGTTGTGCCCACAATAGGCCACACAGTCCCTATGTGTTATGTATATCTCTTGGTTCTGTTTGCAGGTGTTTGCAGGGCCAGCATCAGAAATGAGAGCTAAAAGCACCATGTACTCTTTGCTGTTTTTGGCACTTGGTGGGATATCCTTTATTACATTTTTCCTGCAGGTAAGTTACAATGTATGTCACTCCACAGAACACGTTACAGTCTGTTACTTTTTGTGCATAGTGGGATTCTGTTTATGATAATTGCATTTTTCATGCCACTGTTTGTGCTGGGAAAAGCTGTTGGATAATACCCAAGGTAGATGCATGGTGGATTAAAATGAAATACAATATATATAGTACAGAAAGTTTTCCATTCATTAGCCAAACGATTATGCTAATAACAGTCAAAATGACAAAGAAATATGAATCTAGTGAAGGATAAGCACTAAAAAAAAATGTAAATATTAGGAAAAACTGACTTTTTGTGGCAAACACTTAGGGGCTGATTTACTAATCCACGAATCCAAATGGGAAAAATTCTTATTGGAAACGAACATTTTGCGACTTTTTCGTATTTTTTGCAATTTTTTCGTAGCCATTCCGACTTTTTCGTAAATTGTCGCGACTTTTTCGTAGCCGTTACGACTTGCGCGAATTGTCGCAACTTTTTCATAGCCGTTACGATTTGCTAGTATATTGTTGCAACTTTTTCGTATTGAGCGCTCGTGAACGGCGGGCAAACCTTTCAGACTTTGCATGATTTTGGATGCCTCCCATAGGGCTCAATGGCACTCTGCAGCTCCAACCCGGCCCAAGGAAAGTCTCCCATAGGGCTCAATGGCACTCTGCAGCTCCAACCTGGCCCAAGGAAAGTCTCCCATAGGGCTCAATGGCACTCTGCAGCTCCAACCTGGCCCAAGGAAAGTCTCCCATAGGGCTCAATGGCACTCTGCAGCTCCAACCTGGCCCAAGGAAAGTCTCCCATAGGGCTCAATGGCACTCTGCAGCTCCAACCTGACCCAAGGAAAGCCTCCCATAGGGCTCAATGGCACTCTGCAGCTCCAACCTGGCCCAAGGAAAGCCTCCCATAGGGCTCAATGGCACTCTGCAGCTCCAACCCGGCCCAAGGAAAGTCTCCCATAGGGCTCAATGGCACTCTGCAGCTCCAACCTGCCCCAAGGAAAGCCTCCCATAGGGCTCAATGGCACTCTGCAGCTCCAACCTGGCCCAAGGAAAGCCTCCCATAGGGCTCAATGGCACTCTGCAGCTCCAACCCGGCCCAAGGAAAGCCTCCCATAGGGCTCAATGGCACTCTGCAGCTCCAACCCGGCCCAAGGAAAGCCTCCCATAGGACTCAATGGCACTCTGCAGCTCCAACCTGGCCCAAGGAAAGTCTCCCATAGGGCTCAATGGCACTCTGCAGCTCCAACCCGGCCCAAGGAAAGCCTCCCATAGGGCTCAATGGCACTCTGCAGCTCCAACCCGGCCCAAGGAAAGTCTCCCATAGGGCTCAATGGCACTCTGCAGCTCCAACCCGGCCCAAGGAAAGTCTCCCATAGGGCTCAATGGCACTCTGCAGCTCCAACCTGGCCCAAGGAAAGTCTCCCATAGGGCTCAATGGCACTCTGCAGCTCCAACCCGGCCCAAGGAAAGTCTCCCATAGGGCTCAATGGCACTCTGCAGCTCCAACCCGGCCCAAGGAAAGTCTCCCATAGGGCTCAGTGGCACTCTGCAGCTCCAACCTGGCCCAAGGAAAGTCACGATACTGAAGCTTGATTGAATTCAAAACTTTTGTACTCGGCGCAATGGCTACGAAAAAGTCGCGACAATTCACGCAAGTCGTAACGCTACGAAAAAGTCACGACAATTTACGAAAAAGCCATAACGGCTATGAAAAAGTCGCGACAATTTACGAAAAAATCGCAAAATACCGATCATTACGAAAAAAACGCATTCGGATGCTTTTCGGACGTTCGTGGATTAGTAAATGTGCCCCTTAGTCTGTTCTAAATGACAAATAAATACACAACAGACTGCTTTAGTACAAAATAATTTAAAAAAAAACACAAATGCAAGAGTTTTGTAGAGATGATACCTATATTGGCCAACAATAAAAATAAATTGCAAGCTTTCGGAGCTCGAAGATCCCTTCGTCAGGCCTTAGAGCTCCGAAAGCTTGCAATGTATTTTTATTGTAAGCCAATATAGGTATCATTTCTACAATACTCTTGTATTTGTGTTTATTTTATTATTTTTTACACTGGCTAACGGTAATACAGTTTTTGTTTTGTGATACAAAATAATAGAAATCAAAAGTTACTTCTTATTGAGCTGTAATGAATGCAGTCAAAGTGATGGGAAGTTATGGCTTGATTTTTGTCTGAACTGACTGAGATACAGTAGGATTGCACAATAGTCTGTCAGAACTGCTGCTAAGAGCCAGAGCAAAGGGACATTTTCCCCAGGGCCCACTTGTTCTGGGGTCCCACTCTGACTGTGCTTGCATACATTTTAAGGTGTACCTCCAATTCTATCCATGTCACTGGCCGCCACCAAGACCCCCTCTAGCATATACAACTGGGCTCTTACTCACCAACTGCTGCTATTGTGCAGCACCTGCAACAGAAGTTATTTTGTGTGTATGTGCCTCTGCAAATGTTATGGGGGAGGACACAGGGTCAAGATTGTGCAGAGTTAATGGGGCCATCAATTTGATCATTGTCCTGGGCCAACACAGGTCTCAAAGCTGCCCTGCTAAGAGCCAATACAGCAGCCAAAACATGCAAGACAGACAAGGGCAACAAGAACAAATTGCCCAACCATTGCACCATGGGCAGCTTTACTTACATTGTCTTACTCAACAGAAAAGGCTAGGTGCCATTTCCATAGGTAATTGCTCTGTACCAATGTTATCCATGTTGTTTGTCCTGACAGGGATTCACCTTTGGGAAAGCTGGAGAGATTCTTACAAAGAGGCTGCGACTGTGGAGTTTCAAATCAATGTTAAGGCAGGTATGTGACTACAGGAACAAATACACTGTCAGCAAATGGTGCAGTTAACCTTAGGACATAGAGATGTTGTCCTGCTTCTTAAAATTAGCAACTCTATGTCTCTAAGGGCTCTGGCACACAGGGAGATTAGTCGCCCGCGGCAAAACTCCCTGTTCGCGGGCGACTAATCTCCCCGAGTTGCCTTCCCCCTGCCATCCCACCGGCGAACATGTAAGTCGCCGGCGGGATGGCAGACGCGGCGGCGCGATTTCGCGCAACTCGGGGAGATTAGGCGCCCGCGAACAGGGAGTTTTGCTGCGGGCGACTAATCTCCCCGTGTGCCAGAGCCCTTAAAGAAAAACTATACCCCCAGAATGAACACTTAACCAACAGATAGTTTATATCATATTAAGTGGTCTAAAGAATATTACCAAACTGGAACATATATATCAGTAAATATTGCCCTTTTACATCTTTTCCCTTAAGCCTCCATTTTGTGATTGGCAGAGATTGATCTCTCAGAGATCACCTGACAGGAAATAATGCAGAAGTGTGGAAGTAAAAGACAGAACTTTGCCCATTAATTGGCTCTTGTGACCTAACATGTATGTGTGCACCATGCATTGTATGATCCCAGGGGGCGGCCTTTAGTACTTAAAATGGTAGTTCTCTAATAAGGATTACAAATGGCATGTACTAATAAAAAATATATATTTTTTTCAATTTTGAAGATGGTTTATTTAGATAAAGCAGGGTTTTACATATGGGCTGTTTTATGCAGTAATATGTGGGGGTTTGAAATAAAGGCTGTGATTGGTTATTTGCTAGCCCCATGTGGACTGCTGATCCCAGGCTGTTTTAAAGAGTCAGATTAAAATAAAAGATCCCTAGCAGTAATTACCCTGACAATAAGTACATCTTTGGGATCTCTTATCCTGAAACCCAGTATCCAGAAAGTATCCAGTTACAGAAAGGCCATCTCCCAGAGAGTCCATTTTAAGCAAATAGTTCTTATTTTTCTTTTTTTTTTTATTACTTTTTTTTTCCCGGTGATAATAAAACAGTACCTTGTACTTGATCTGTGCTTGATGTTGTCTCGGGATGCACCGATTCCAGGATTTGGTCTGGGATTCGGCCTTTTTCGTCAGGATTCGGCCAAATCCACACTCCTGGGCGAACCGAATCCGAATTCTAAAAATAATGTGACTTTTTGCCATGTACACACAGAAGTTGAAAATTTTTAGCCACGTGCTGCACGTGTGGTGGCCTTTAACCATTCCGGAATTGGATTCAGTTTTTGGTTCAGTTCCTTTAACGAAGGATTTGGGGTTTGGCAGAATCCAAAAAAATTTTGTGATGTTGTCATTATTACCAGTCAATTATCAAGTATTAGCAAAGATAATTAGCACGTTTATTTTACTTTGAAGGAAATCGGCTGGTTTGATGACACCAAGAACAGTACGGGAGCACTGACAACAAGGCTTGCCACTGATGCATCACAAGTTCAAGGGGTATGTCCTGTATACTAAATGCCTATGAAGTCCTATATCTTGCACATAACAGTTTAGCTGGGTTTTAATCCGAAATACAGAACCCTAATAAACCCCTGCAGTGTTCCCAATTAATTGTTAAGCTGTTGAATAGTAGCAGCTACTTGTCATGGCTACTATGTATACTGCCAAAAACACATACATAAATCTCAAAAAAACCAAACTATAAAACAATTCGAACTTTGCTCAAAAAACTTTAGTAAATGCGTTCCATAGAGACATTATCAGTAAATGATCACCATTGTCTACTTTTGTAGCCGTGACAAGTAGCTGCTACTAGTAGCTCCATGTGTCTTCACCCTTAATGTGGCTGTACACGTACCAATAACAATATTTCAACAATAAAGATAGTTTGTTCCATCCATTTATGTTCAGGGCTGAATTGTCAGATATGGAGGTAGATTACCTCCACCTGATGATTCAGCCCTAAACGCAGATTTTGCTTGGGTGCCTTCAACAGCACCCAATCAAAATCTTTTAACCAGCCCAGTCGACGAGTTGACCGATATCCAACACTCTTGCGATATCGGTTGTCTCGTTTATCTGCCATACACGCACCAAATATCACACTATGCCTCAACACCCTTTGTTTTGCAGTTACCCAAATCAGTAGACAAGTACATGGGAGAAAATGAGCCATTATGCCAGGCTTATACTGTTGGAGTCTTTGGGATAACATTAAACTAATCATTGGTGGGGGTGAGCAGGTATAAGTCTGTCTTTTTGTTTCTCTGAATAAGTTGTCATAACAAAATATTGAATCTGTTTACTCCACCAGGCAACAGGATCCAGGCTGGCTTTGCTTGCTCAGAATATAGCTAATCTGGGCACTGCCGTTATCATATCATTCATTTATGGATGGCGTTTGACCCTTCTCATTTTGGCGATTGTTCCAATCATTGCTGCTTCAGCCCTAGTGCAACTGAAAATGTTTGCTGGACATGCAAAAAAAGACAAAAAGGAACTTGAAAAAGCAGGAAAGGTGAGTTACTTGAAATCTGCACCTAGAGATGAGAAGCAGCTGAATATAATCTGGAAGCCTTTCTTTAGGGTATTAAAAAACTGAAGAGAAAATTCTGTATTTATTCCTGCCTCATTTCTTTCATTCTAAGATTTCAACCGATGCTGTTTTGAATATCAGAACAGTTGTCTCCCTGACCCGAGAGAGGAAATTTGAGGCAATGTATGAGAAAAATCTGGAAGGGCCTTACAGGTAATAGTGAAGCCTGATTCCAGTATAGCTGGAACAGACCTGGCTAAAAGTAACTATAAAACTTTATTTGTAGCTATTCTGGTTGGCCATACTCATTATTCTAAATTAATTAAAGCCACACAGGATGCCTGTATGCACTAGGGCAGGGGTGGCCAATACGTTGATCGCAGTCCACCAGTCGATCCCCCGTGGATTTCTGGTGAACCGCGATAAAGGTGTGGGATGCGGAAGTGCGGCGTGAATGTGTATGTACGCTGCATCGCGTACATACACTGCGTTGCATATGTACACTGCGTCTTGAGGGAGGAGTTATCGGTCAATCGCAGATGGAAAAAGTCTGGCCACCCCTGCACTAGGGTTATGTAATAAAAGACACTAAGTTTGCCCAGAAGTAGTAACCCATAGCAATCAATTAGAAGGTAGAATTTCCTGGTCATCTTTTGTCACATCTTATCAGTGGCGTAACTCTTCTGTGCAGAGCCCCCTGCGAAAAAATCTTGTGAAGAGTTTGACACAGAGTAACAAACCTAGCCAAGCCCCTTCTCCCACTCGTGTGTAAATGCCTGCTCCATGCCTGTTATTTTACCTGAGAGCCAGGGGGGGCAGGGATTTATATGCAACAATAGGGGGGCTAGGGAAGTGAGGAGGAAGGTTGAATACAGTAATTCAATACAGAATGGAGCTTTTATACATGGTTAAAGCTGCAAGTGGAAGCAGTGACCCTTACACAAAGGAAAAGAAGGGAAATAACCAAACATTGAGATGAATATTTCCATTTGTCAAAAGGAAAATATTCAAATGAAGGCATGGTGGCCGTTCAGTCAGCACAGCAATAGTTTGGCCTAGATGTACAGTGCATGTAAGAGTGTGCCAGTATTTTACTACAGCTGTGTTCACTTACACAAGGGCATTTCAATGAAGTGCCATAGTGTGTATTAATGATGTGCCAGTGCATGCCCACTCTAATCGGCCACCTTAACCCACAGTGTAAAGGGATTATGCCTGCATGCATTCCTACATAAAGTATGTTTTTTCCTTAAGGAATTCTATCAAGAAAGCCCATCTCCATGGATTAACCTACGCTCTGTCTCAAGCCATCATGTACTTTGCATATGCCGGGTGTTTCCGCTTCGGGGCCTATTTAGTAGCAGAACTCTTAATGACGCCAGACGATGTTTTTCTGTAAGTATTTCTGTTGGCTGCTCCTTTGCAGTGATTCTGAGGCTTTCCTGCATAATCTATAAGTAGGGATGCTACTGGAGATGCCTGAATGCTTGGCACGTAAAGGATTTATATTTAGAGGTGGAGCTGAAGTTTGAAGGTTTAGATGGGGTGGAAAATGATATAGGGGAGGAAGGCAGAGGATGAGAATACAAAGGAGAATACGTAGTAGATAAACTTCAAGGGTTTGTTCACCTTTAAATGAACTTATAGACACTGATACTCTGAGACAATTTGTAATTGGTTTTCATTTTTTTTGTGTTTTGTCAGTTATTTAGTTTTTCAGTTTGGGATTTCAGCCTCTATCGGGTTGCTATGGTCTTATGTAGTTTAGCAACCAGGCAGTGGTTTCAATGAGAGACTGAAATATGAATAGGAGAGAGCCTGAAATGAAGAGTAACAATAATAATAACATTGCAAATCTGCTGGGGTCACTGACCCCCCAATTGCAAAGGTGTAAAGGTGAAGCACCCCATTAAGCATTAAGAAGAGGAGTACAACTGAGGGACAGAAGAGTTACAACACTGATGTGTAAGAGAAGCTGTAGGACAGACAGTATGAGTGGGCAGCTAAGTGGTACTCAGTGGGACAGTACAAATGTAGCAGAGAAATAGGGATAAATGGCTGGAAAAGAGGGAAGTGAATGAAGCGGGCCATACACAAGCTGGGGTAAGAGAGCAGGGGAAAGAGACTGAAGCATAAAAGCGATAAAAGAAGGCAGCAAAGCAGGTGTTAAAAAAGAGGAGAAGAAAACTGCAGTGAATCAGAACTAATAGAAAAGAGTAAAACAGCACAGACGTGAACAAGGAGCAGAACAGAGTGGGGATGGCTCTATGAATGGGATACAGTGGGGCAAAAAAGGAACAGAATGGGGAGCAGAGGTAGCAGAGACACAAAAGGTACAAAGGGTCTCATTTACTAATGGGAGGGCAGTTAATAAATGCAAAAATTTTTTCACAATTTTCTCTTTTTTTTGTTTACAATCTGTGCCTGAGCTGTCAGCATGGTTTATAAAACCGTTATTTAAAGAGGCAGCCCTGACAGCTCAAAAGGTATATATAAACCAGGGGTGGGCAAACTTTTGGGCTCACGGGCCACATTTACTTACCCCCGGGCCAGACCGGACCAGGGCGGGCAGGGCCAGGCCAGCGTTAAGCCCTCCTTCGTCTCTTTAATTCCGGGCCGCCAATGACACCAAGTCTCGCGCGATGAGACTTGGCGCCGTCGGCGGGCTGGATTAAAAAGGCCAAGGGGCCGGATGTGGCCCGCGGGCCGTAGTTTGCCCACCCCTGATATAAACCATGTTTTCTCTTCTTAGGGTCTTCTCAGCCATTGTGTTTGGCGCCATGGCCTTGGGCCAGACCAGCTCCTTTGCCCCTGACTATACCAAAGCCATGATTTCAGCGGCTCATATATTCAGCTTGTTGGAGAGAGTCCCACTGATTGACAGCTACAGCAAGGAGGGAGAGAAACCAGTAAGTGAATAGCTGGGTGGTTACATTACAGCCAGGCGATGCCCAATAGAATTACAAAAAGGGGAAAAAAGCTTTATATATAAATTGTATATTTCCCTTTAAATGTGTTTATATGTGCATTTGTCCTTTACTGTAACCCTTTAGTACCCAGTAGTATGATTGACTTATACTCTCACATGCTCCTTCATTTTAGCAAAACTGTGGCGGGAACGTGCAGTTCCAAGGGGTTCAATTTAATTACCCAACCCGGCCAGATATCACAGTGCTGCAGGGGCTGGATATCTCTGTAAAGCAAGGGGAAACGCTGGCTCTGGTGGGCAGCAGCGGCTGTGGCAAGAGTACGACCGTGTCACTACTGGAAAGATTCTATGACCCGTTTGGTGGAGAAGTGGTAAGTTCATTTGCGTGTGAGAAACATCTCCAAGGCAACATGAATGCTGAGTGGAAAACCGTGTAGCTTCAGAATCCGCGTTCTGAGTCCTGGCACTCTAAGTGCTGTAGGGCCCATTTGCTGCCATACTAATCACATTTGTATCCAGCTTGTAGATGGCCACTCTGTGAGGGACCTGAACATCCAGTGGGTGAGGGCGCAGATGGGAATTGTGTCCCAGGAGCCCATTTTGTTTGACTGCAGCATTGGGGAAAATATTGCCTACGGAGATAACAGCAGAGAAGTGACCCAAGCAGAGATAGAGACAGCAGCTAAGGAAGCAAACATCCACAGCTTCATCGACACTCTTACTGATGTAAGTTGCTTACAAGACTGCTTGAAACACAGGGAACAAAAATTAATTGCCTGTTATACTATGAGTTATGATTATTATTGTCTGTAGCACTTACGGTTAGCACTTATCCCTGCCCCAGTGGTGCCTACAGTCCCTATCACATTGCCACACTAGGGTCAAATACATTAAGCGCCAATTAACCTGCTTGTATATTTTGTAAGAGGGTGCCAAACAAGCAGATATATAGGCACCCATGTCCTTGCTCAAATTAGGCTGAACAGATCGTTTACCTAGAGAAATATTAGGAGGCCCTAATACGCAGACCAATAAGCTGCCAGCTTGTTCTGGAGGGGCCAAGTCAGCAGTTTATGTTGGCATGTATATGGTCAGCTTAAGAATGCCACATCCCTTTAAAAAATTGATCTCATGGTTTTATCTCTTGAAAACTCCACTGTAGTCCGATGAAATCTGAAAGTTATGTAATAATAGATAATTGGGGTTTTCATGCAGGATGTTATTCTTAAAAATGTTCACACATATATATGTATACACACACACACACACACCCATCACCTCAGTACCTACAGTAGTACATGAGAAGTAAACTACTTTGATTCCAATGTGTGTAGTGTGCGTTCATTGTTGTTTCTAAGCAATCCTAAGATTGAGAAGTTTCTGTGAGTGGCAGCTTTGCAAAAATCATCTGCCAAATATCTTTTATAAATTAATGTTCTTATTTATCCCACTGGGAATTAGAAATACAACACCCGTGTGGGAGATAAAGGCACCCAAATGTCAGGGGGACAGAAGCAGCGTATCGCTATAGCAAGAGCTCTGGTTCGGAAACCCAAAATCCTTCTGTTGGACGAGGCTACCTCTGCGCTGGACACAGAAAGTGAAAAGGTAATGTTGGCACGGGCACATTCGGCTTCTTTGTGTGGATACATTTTTTAAAAGATAATTTTACACTTATAAATAGAAGAGGAAGTGGATTTGCACCCATGGAATATTCTCTTATGGGCTACTAAATATGAAACGCTGTTCATTCTTAATTCCACTTTCCTGCTGCAAACTGTAATTATGGATTAGGGCAACCCACAGCAACGTAATGGAAGGGAGTTATTTGCTGCAGCGTATATCAGCTGGCAGAGAAACACTGTAAGGGCACAATACTCACTATTCCTAGCACTATGTTTCCCAACTGCAGCTGACTAACTGATTTCTCAGTGGTTGATGTGGGGGAAATTAGTAAACCACAAGTTAGCATCAAACATGTAATACCAAAGCAACTACTTTTAATTGTTTTATGTTATTCACTTAATAATATATTTATACATAAATTATAGACTGTATAGAAACTCCCCCTAGAATAATGGAAAAAGGAATCTGACATAACGATAGTGGCATCTTGGTATGTTTTACCCCATGCACAATTTCCAACTTGTGAGGGGGGTAAAATGCTGGAATATGCAATAGGCATCATGGTAATCACTCTGATTGCACCAGCAGGTTCAGCCTGATCACTATGATAATGTTTGCGAAATCTGTGCCTTTTCTCTTAAAGTGATACTCACACATTTCATCTCATTATGGGAATAAGCCTGTATCACCTCAAAAACCTTGCACTGTTGTTATTTATAAACCTAAGCCTATACCCCACCCTGGGTCCCAGTTTCCTGTGCTAGTCTCTGTCATGTCTTCTCTTTTTGCTGCTGTGATGCCAGGCATGGGGGCAGGACAGAGACCCTTCTGGAGCACCAATAGCCTTTTGTAAATAGCACACCATGGTTTTACAACAACTCATAGTAACTACTTGTTTCTGTTGAAACCAACAGGTTGTACAAGAAGCACTGGACAAAGCCAGAACGGGCCGCACATGTATTGTCATCGCCCACCGACTATCCACCATTCAGAATGCAGATAAAATAGCAGTCATACAAAATGGAAAGGTTGTAGAGCAAGGGACACATCAGCAGCTCCTTCAGCTCAAGGGCGTTTACTACACTTTAGTGACTATACAGCTGGGCCACTCGTGAGAGAGAAGTGCCATTTCCAACCCAAAACCGCCTAGGAAACGCCACTAGGAAAGGTGGATACTGTTTCCTGCCCCATTGCTGCTAAACAGTAAGGAATCTACTGCTCTGTCACTTGTGACTACTACGGATGGGAAAAAAGAAACCTTTGTTTTTGTTATTTCAGGGAATGTATACTAATTCTTTGCCTTATCAATACTTTTGTATACAATTCTTATTTTTCTATATACGTTACCTCAGTTCTTTGATAATTATTTTTATGTGATGCGGGTCAAGCACTCCAACTTACGTTCCAGGTATTTGTTTGTTTTTACTATAATCAAGCAAGTCCTTGATTAAAGTTTGCTTAAACAACCCTTGGCCTTTTTGTCATGCCTTGTTCTCCCTCCCTCCCTCTCTCTCTCTCTCTCTCTCTCTCTCTCTCTCTCTCTCTCTCTCTCTCTCTCTCTCTATATATATATATATGTATTCATGCAAACGTATGCCTATAGGTGGGTATGATTTGATCTGCAGTTTGTGTGTCTGGGTAAGTGTTTCACATGTACTGTATGATTAAACACCTGGACCGCCATAGGACCCTATGTATCACCAATTCATTCTGATGATTCAGCATTGCTTAAAAAAAATGAAAAAAAAATCAGTGTAAAACCAGTAAATGAAACCAAGGACACATGGTTCTTCCTGCAGTCAATTTTTATTTTTAATGTCGGTGTCACTATGAGTTAATACAAGCTAGTACGCCTGCTAATAGAAACTCTAATTACTGCAAATTAAACCATTAGCCATTCATGTTCTATCTCTTTGCTTTAGTACAGTTACATTATCCCAAAGGTTCTTATTATTTCTGAGATAATTCAGTATATGTGCACCTAGGGCTCCTAACAGGGAAGCTTAGAAACCTCAGGGCTCAGCTACAATCACAGGAGCAACCAGTCAGCAACCAATCAGTTGTTTACTTCATTTTTCATATAGACTTCAAAACTGCACTGGAGCAATTGAACATCTATGGTTCATAAATCAGATCCTCTGTTTAAACACAATTGAAAGCATAGAGAGAGCTCAACATATTCACAGCCATGAGGATAAAAGATCATGTTTATATGGGCTGTTAGTGATCATGGAAAGAGCAGCACTAATCACAGACAATGCATTTCATAAAATAAAAATGATGAATTAACGGGACAATAATAAAGTACGTTGCATGGAATTTGCTCAAAATAGATTTGACTCTTTCAATATAATTATAATAAGAATAATAGCACACATTTTTTGTAAATGTCCTTATTATATGAGTGGAGCCATATTTCTCATAGTTTTAGCATCACCAGTGTAGCAAGGTAGTTAAGTTTCCCTTTAAATATGCTACACTACAAAGTAACGTGCAAGCCAGAGAGACTTCTGGGGCAGGCAGGCCCTTTGCTAATCTTTTGTGGCATTTAAAATGGAAGAAAGACGTGCCTACCAGGATCCTCTTAGGGACCCTGCCAAAATACTGCACTATCAGGGCCCCTTAGTACTAGTATTAGATATAGGTGTTGCAGCCAAATATAAAGTCTATTTATGAAGCAAAAGAGGAAAGATTTTCCCCAGTACATTCAGACTTTTCCCTATTACATTCCAGAAGGAACATTGTCTAGTCAGAAACCAACCAAGCTGGCTTTCAGGGCCGAGACATTTTCATGCCCAAAATAGCAGTCCTCCTTGTCTTTTTGCCATGTGAATCCTGGCATCAGAGTATCAATGATCTTTTTACAGGATAAAAAGTACATCAGCTACAAGAGAACATGTTTGGAGAGCAATGTTTCCATTCTAGGGCTGAGAGCTTCTCCAGAAGGTTTGATGGGCGATGGCACCAGATACACAATGCTTTAAATAATAAAGATCCCAACCGGGGGGCTCAGAGCAATAGCTCAGCCAACGTGTAGCCCTCCTGCTGAATTACAACTCCCACAATCCCACCCCCCAACAAAAGAGTACTTTATGTCGGAAATCTCACAAGGAATCTCTCCCTTACTCATTATAGAGTAAAAGTGAAGTGATGGCAGAGCAGAGTAAAAAGAGCTGCTTTTGTGAGTTCAGTATTTACATTTCATGATCAGGCATAGCCTATTAATGATGTTACATTACACAGCACAACCACAGGGAAACTGGGCTACTGAGCAGAAGGAATGTTCTTGCCCTTGTGTAACCAGCACTTCGGCTCAAATTAAAAATTCCATATAAAGCTAAAAACATTCCCTCCCAGACTTACAGCCCTTTAGTTGTGGAAATGGAAGAGAGAGAAACAAATGCAATTAAAGAGATAGCCCTTATTATGGAGTGCAGCTGTGAGACAGCCGTGTCATGTAGTATCAGTGCCAGACAGGCTTCTAGCACCCCTACCTGGCACACAATCCCTGAGCATCACGCTTCAAGAGAAAAAAAGGCACCAAATCCCCTGATTTTCCCACAAGGGATCCTAATGTGGAAGACTAATACCTCAATGGTACAATGAGTAGAGCACTGGTCTTAGGCTGACATTGCCCATGAGCGTTGGTATGTAACGGTATCGTACCATGCAGCTCTCCATGCAGTACTTTCTAGCAGTGCCCATAGCGGTAAAGCAGAACATGTACAGAGCAAGTTCCCTGTGGCCATGTAGTTGCACCAAATCACAACATTCTGATATCTATGCCATCCAAACCAGAGGAAGTATTCCGTGGGGTACCGAGGAATCCCAGCCACCCTGTGCCCCGATGCTGAGGCCCTAAAACTGTATGGAGATTCTACAGTTGAATAAATGATTATTATAATATAACAATATGATGATTATTGCTGCAATACTCACTGTATTGAAATGTAGTTTGTATTAAATGAAAATACAAGCAATGTGTACAAATAAAAACTCTCCACATTAGATCTGTGTGCTTGCAGGAACCCTTAGAAATTCCATATAGAGACTTCCACTGAAGGCGGCTGTGATTCCATCAGACAACCATCTCTGCAAACTGTCACATCTCTTTCTCCCGACTGAACTCCCACAAAAACACAAATCTGCCTTCATTTATGTCAGTACCGTAACTCTCAATCAATTCTTACCAGAGTTCTACATCTGATTAGCAGAACCTATCGCTGGCAAAGGTACTGTTCGAAGGACAAAGAGTCCAATCCAGATTTACTTGTCTAACAATCTCCATAGAATATCATTAGATCTTGCAGAATCATGCTTCTTTCTAAGAACTACAATGAATTACCCACAATTAGTGCAAAGATGCCAAAAACAATTAGCTTATATTGCCTTAAAGATCTCCTTTTCTCATGTCAACCCCATCAAAGAAGGTTCCAAGCTCCCCAACTCCCACAATACACTAATAAAATCAAGGGGAAGGTTATTTGGGTGCACGTGCTGGTTAAATGTTTCCTAATTATTAAACTTCCAGCTCAGCCTGGAACAACCTCACATCATGGCACAATTGGCCGTGTATGAAATTGTGGGGATTCCACTTAAAAGCAGAAGATCAGTTTACATTAAGTAGCACACATGGAATATACATTTTGTAAAAGGACTTGCATTGGATTTGCATTAGGTATACTGCATTGTTTATGCACGGAAAGCTATATGTGGTTTGCATTGGTGCTGCATCAATTACAGCCACAAAGTGTGGCACAAAGATGTGTGATAATTAGTGAAATCACAAAATGACAAATGAGGAATGACGGATGTACCCAGCTTATTGATCATGCAAGTCTTTATGGGTTTGTAGTACAGGCATGGGATCAATTATCCAGAAATTCCTTATCCAGAAACCTCCAAATTACAAAAGGGCCCTCTCCTCTGTAATAATAAAAGAGAAGCTTGTACCTGATCCCAACTAAGATGTAATTAATCATTTTGGAGACAAGACAATCCTATTGGGTTTATTTAATGTTTGAATGATTTGTTAGTAAACAGTATGGTGATCCAAATTATGGAGAGACCCCTTATCCAGAAAACCCCAGGTCCCAAGAATTAAATTTAACAGGGCCCATACCTGTGCTTAAATACAAAGATAAAGCCTGTGCTGGCTATTAGAAGCATGGAAAGGCCATGCACTCACTAACCAAAGGTATACTTTACACCCCAGGAATACATTTGGAGTCTGGGAAGCACAGAGAACACTCATTCAGACTTGCTATGAGCATATCTGGCTATTTTAGATCAGTTCATCAGCAGTGGCTTTATACCATATTACTGGTATTGTGCTAGGTAACTCTGGTGCTCTTGCATTTTGTGCATTGTATTCATGCAGCTTGGATATTATGGCTTAGTGTAACTGTGTTTACCTTATTAAACCTGCACCAATAAGGCTGGGTATAACCATCTACCAATCATTTTGTTGTATTCCACAAATAATCCTACACAACTCAATAGCATATTTTTTTTAATTACTCCACACTTGGATGTGGCTGCTAGGGATCATCTCTTAGAGTTGAGCATGGACCATTAGCTGTATCATCTCATGGAAGGTCTGAAACACAGTACGGCACAGTCTCTCTGCATCAGTCTCAGGGCAGGATTTCCAGGACGTACAGGCCACAACGTACCTATATAGAAAGGAGATTGCTCATATCATTTGCTGGAAGACTTTAACTGTTGCTAAATATTCCTTCACACGTGGATTTTTAAGAAGCAGCAGAAAGTGCAGTACTATAGAACAGCTGGATACGAGGTAAAGACGGCCTTGCCTAAAAGAGCTTACATTTGTTGTTTATATATTTAAGTCAACACTAAGGAGAGGTTGTATCCTGCATTCCACAAGTCCTTGCTATTAGAGTTTTGAAGGGATTTTATTGAAAAATAACAATAGACATTGGCCAGTTTAACTGATTTGATCAAAATTGCCCCTAGCCTTCAATATCCGGACTCCCCCAAAAATGAGTGGTCTGAGCAGCTCAATCCCACAGTAGGATATGGGTTATGTATACATTTCTTTTCAGCCTGTTTTCTGTACATTTAATCATTACTGATCAATTTCAGCACCCAATATTCCTTCCTAGAGGATTTGCTGTGTGTTTATAGAGACCACAACAAATGATGAGTAAAACGTCTGTGAGTACATAGTCTAAGCCTTTGCAAGATACTCTGGAGCTTGCCTAAATGTTTGCTGTTGTTCCTTTTTCATGATCATGTAATGGGTAGAGGCTGCACAGCCACAACTAGATGTGGTGTTACATACAGTAATGGCAACCAAAAGCCAGCTGTCTCAGTGACTTAACCCATAATTACATTAATGCCAATATGAATTACCAGAGACAATATGATATGAGTTATTCTCATACCGGTCATCACGTATTCGGTAGAAGAATCCATATCCACTGTGTATCATGGGTACCACAGCTCCGTGGACATTAGTGTAGCCAACAAGACTGGTGGACAACACAAAATTTCCCCCTCCGCCACTGTAAGAAAAGAAATGAGGAATTAGTAAACCCAGTACAAACAAATAAAAATACAGAAAACTGCTAATTTGATTTAGAGGTAATACAGAACGGACGTGCCCAATTTGAGACAGTGGTACCAGAGGCTCAATAAAGCAGCTTCCTGGAAGCAGCTACGGAGTCACAGTCAGTATAGTATCACATCGAAGACTAAATACTGTGTGACACAGGCCATGGTCTCTCAAAGGAAGGCAAAATCTATATTGCAGCCACTGTATTGAAACACATTCACATATGAGGAGGGAAGATACCATACTTAGTCACTAAGTAACTAATGTTTTAAGGCATATAAAGAGGGCTCTAAGCACTGAGTGTAACAGATAACAGTGCTGGACCGGCCATGCAGTCCATCATTCTTTTTTCCAGTTTCAGTTTTTTTAAACTGCCAATATTATAAATGTAGTAACAATGCCACTTGCTGGTCAGTTCCTATTAAGGTACAGTAAATATATATACCTTCATTAGGAAAACAGAGAAGTGATTTGATATTTCTTTGCTCAGAAAATAGACCAGAAGCCTCACATGCCTTATCCTATATCCTTCCTGAGCAGAGCAACATCAGAACACTTTTTCTGTTTTCCTTATGAGCGTATATACTGTATTTGTGACTACTTTTGACAGTACAATTACAGGAACTAACCAGTAGATGGCACACAATTCAATATATTGGCAGGTAATAAACACTTAAATACCACTGAAACTGAAAAAAATTAACAACTAATTCTGCCATGATTTGCATGCTATAGTTTTTATTAATAAATTACACTGTGTACATTGCAAATAATTAGAAATAATTCTACCATTTAACATTTTATTCTTTAGCAAATAAATATATATCATTTTAGTTGTAATATTGGTGTGTAGGCAGACATTTTAGGCCATTGTGCCTGATCCTGTGCTTTCAGAAAGAGCCAGTACTGCACAATGCAGCTGCTTTCAGATAAGCTATTTTTTCACCTACTCACTGTAACTGAAGGAGTCATGGCTGGGCTTGGATTTTTACTATTAAGTGCTATTCTCATGACTACCACTATAGGTGGGACATGGGAGTATTTTTAGCTATGGAGGTGTCAGGTAGCTGCTATCTTGTTACCTGCACATAGTTCTGCTGATCAGCTGATAGGGGGGAGAAGGGAGGCAGTGACATCACTACAAATTGCAGTGCAGCAGTAACGGCATGGGCAGATGGAAAAACGAAGGCTGAGAGAAGCAGATCCACTTCCCTATGCTGCTCCACATGCCTGCACTAAAAACTACAGATTCCGTCTCAGTACAGGCACACGCATCTGAGTGCAGTGTAGGTCGGCCCAAAATGCCCATGCCCTAAAGTGAGACTGAAGTTTATTAGAGCACAAGTCACGTGCCTGCGGGCACCTGGGTAACTAAGAATATGTCTAGCTCCGTGTCAATATCAAAATTAAATTCTAAAAAATCTGTTAGCTCTTTTGAAAAATGGAAGAGCACTATTCACTGATACATTTTCCCCTGACAGAATCCCTTTAATGTAAATTATAAGTTTTTTGTTTTTGCGGTTTACTTATGCTATAAGAGCCTATTGCATTCTGGGTACTCTTTCCCTTAAGTTTACTCTATCTGCTATGAAAAGTTACTGCATAGAAGGTTCAGGTGCACTTAAAAAAAGCCATTACCTTTTTGTGAAAGCTGGGTCTGTAAAGAGTTCTGGCACCGGAAGTTCCTGTTCTTTTGCAAGAAGCAGAAGACCTAAAAGGTGTCGGTCAAACCCTGCAAGAAAGATGCAATATATACTATTGGTTATGCCAACATTGGTTTTTCTGGGTTATTCAGTGGGTCCTTGTACGACAGAAACTACTGTTTCATTGTTGATCTTCCTTTACTGATTGAAGACAATTTAAGATGATAAAGAACCACATTATTTCAACATCTAATGCTCTCAAAATATATATCTGCTGGGAACTGAAATTTTTTAATGTGTAAAAGACTGGAGAGACATTGATACACTGGTTTCACTATTTGCTGCCATACCTTTCCCAAGCTGGCATTCCTTCATCATTTTGTTATGCTTTGCAAAGGCCTTTAGCATTAGTTCCTGGCGCTGAGCAAGCTGCATAGAGAAACACACAAATAAATGATTGTCAACCCTGGCCTATTACAGAGAAACAATTTTTACCAACAAAACTAAATTATACCCTATTTACACAGCCTATTCCAGTTGTAGGATATGTTATTTTATCTAAGAGGTGTGAAAATATGCCTCTATATTTATACATAAGGCTGTAACAGCACAAAAATGGGGCTAAGAGTGTCACCCAAATAAAACTCAGGAGTTCTAGCAGAGAACCAGTGTAATCGGTATATCAGCCATTAGACGCACTCACATTTCTGTGGCAACAATTTATATATCAAACCAAAGCACCAGTGTTTCCATCCACAAAGTGATCTTCAACAAAAATGCCGGTTTTATGGCGATATAGGTTTCTCTATATATTATTGCTATAATGATGACAACTACAGGGTCAATTTTACTTTAAGTTGTTAAAGTAAATGTAACTGTAACTTTATTACCTTCTTAAATTCACAGTAGAGCACCCAAGTAAGAAGAGCAAAAGCACCCCGAAATGCTGGACTCTAAACTGGCCGCAAGAATATATGTCACACATACACTCATTTTCTCGTGCTTAAGTGAACTTACTGTGGATAGGGGATCAAGCATGGAACGGCACCAAGCTGCAGCTTCTACTGTGCATGGTCTCATAGTCTCTGTGCGGCCATGGTAAAACATCCGGGTGGTGGCTGTTTCATAGCAGCAACCAGGACTAGGAAAATAAAAGGGAAACTGGAAATACTGAAATGAAGTACCTTGTATGTATCTTTAAGGGGAGGTTAGGCTGACTGACTTTCCAGGTTTCAACAGCGTAATTAAGATTTTTTGAATTGAGGCCTTTGTAGATGCAAACAGTAACTCACCACCCATGAATCTTATAATACGCTAGCTGGAGCGCAAGCTGCACAAAGGTGTCTGGATGAAGCTTCTTTTTCTTCACAAGCTGCTTTCCAAAAGAGGTGAATGCATAATTCACTATTTGTAAATCAGAAGCCTGAAAAAAAACAGGTGAAACATTAGTCAAATAGGAAAAGTTCACTTTAAAACATTCTAGTCGTCAACAAAGCAGCCATTTAGTCACTCAAGGGCCACAAAAAATAAAAGTACAAAATCTTTAGTTAAAGATGCATTAAAATTTTAGCATCAATTTAAATGCAGCTTTAAATAAAGATTCCTTGCTGTTGATACATTACTGTTCCCTATACTGAAGGTGGGGCTGGTGCACCTGGACCACCTTTGAATATTAGCCAGATGTTAATTGGGCAGGTTTACAAATCCAATTGTGGAGCTGATGCGGTCCTCACCCCAATGGCCAGCATCTTGTTAAAGGAACAGTAACACCAAAAAATGAAAGGGTATAAAAGTAACTAAAATATAATGTGCTGCTGCCCTGCACTGGTAAAAGTTGTGTGTTTACTTCATAAAGTCTACTATAATTTATATAAATAAGCTGCTATGTAGCCATGGAGGCAGCCATTCAAAGGAGAAAAGGCACAGGCACATAGCAGATAACAGATAAAACACTATTGTATTCTACAGAGCTTATCTGTTATCTGCTATGAAACCTCTGCCTTTTCTCCTTTTTTCCAGCTTGAATGGCTGCCCCCGTGGCTACACAGCAGCTTATTATATAAATTATAGTAGTGTTACTGTAGCAAACACACCAGTTTTACCAGTGCAGGGCAACAGTGCATTATATTTTTATTACTTTAAAGCTCTTTCATTTTTTGGTGTTACTGTTCCTTTAATGTAATGTGATTTCGCCTACCTCAAGGTGGGCATATCAGGGAAATATCCCCACCAAACAAGCAAATCCTTCAGTATATAGCCAGCTTTACTCCCACAGAAAGGACTGCCATTCTGGTATATCTTCCTGAATGTCTTTCCATCACCTTAATCTACACTTTTGAGTTGATTAGCAATTTCACTGCAAAATGCAATGTAAAGTTGCTAAGGACATTCTGTGACATATTAAAGTTAACTTCAAGCTGAACTACTCCTTTAATGAGTGTAAATGTTTAAAAGATATATAAAGTCTTATTTGAATCAAATTTAAAAGAAGACCGTAGCACTCACCTGTTTGTAATACTGCTCTTTGGCAATAGCTATGTCCTTTAGGATTTTCTGGTCCACAGTAAAGACAAGCTCTTTAGGATTAGGAAGCTCCCGCACTGCTGCTGAGCCCTGCAAAGAGAAGTCTCATGTTTATAATCAGATCAAATTCTTTTTCTTCTCTTGCTTAACAATCACAGAGCCTGGCACTTACCTTCCAACGGCCTTCACATGCTTTCACGTTCTGGTCAATGTAATCACACATTGCTACCAATACCATGGCATCATATGGGGCATGCTGTAATACACAAATATGCATTGGACAAGAGATGTGGCCAAAGGTAGGTGACTGACAGAAGGACTGGCTAGTTAAGTTAACACACTGGGCATTTGACTCATTAGAGAATGGAACAATTTTGAATTAAAAGCATACTGATCCTATTCTGTCTTTGAAATGTAAGGTACATATGGTCAAGCAGAAGTACTTTACACTCCTGTTTAAACACTGCTCACAGACTAGATAAAGCTTGTCTATTCATTTTAATTAAATGTGGTTACTGGCCCTGATAATGTAGACAGTTTTAATAAACACTTACATCACAGTTGGAGCCAAATACCCCATTGCTCCATGCAATAAGATTATAGGATTTGTCACCCCAGCGAACAGTCGGGTCCCCAGCAAGAGCCATCATTGCGATCTATACAAAGTAAAGAGAAACAGCAAGCTTTAGAGGTGCAATGAAATCCTACAGGGTAAAAAACAAGCTGGCAAAAGACTGCACCTCAGTCACATGAATTTTAAGGATGCACATTCCCTAAGGAAAAGTACACAACAGAGGCAACATCATTCTTTTTCCCTACACTACTATGATATTCTGGATTGGCACAATCCTGACTACAGCTGTTGCAGTAACTGTATTGTTAATATGACCAGATTCATTTACTTATTTTCCTATTTATTAAAACTTTGTTACTGCCAGGAAACTTTTTGACAAAATTGACACTGAACCGTTAAGCCCTAATGCAACTCTCACACTGGGGTTAACAATTCTAACTGTTCCACTGAAGACAACATACTTTTAAATAAAAGAGTATCACTGTATGTTGTAACAAGCATTAACTAAAATGACATATACTCTAGGTCCAAATTAAAATGCATATGCAATACACTTCCATTGTTTTTATTTATTTTTTCATTTATTGTCTACATCTACAGCCTCTCTTGCTACTTACATCTACTCAGGACCCCTCACTGACATTCATTCTGAATACTGCAGGAGATTCTGTGCTCATTCTGCAATGCACATATCCAAATAATGTGCTTATTTGTTAGATTTCTTGCCCTCCTATATCATTTCTATCAATAGTGCCAACTTTGTGCATGCCTCACTGTCTTCTGGATGGTGCATGCAAAAGCAGTACAAAACAATATTAAAGAAGAAGATAATTAAAAAATTAAGAGGTGTAGACAAATGCTTATCTGCCAACAGGTTAAGAAAAGTGGTTACCCAACCTAGTTTATTAGAAGAATACAGTAATTGGAAAGTCACTTTGCCCTGCTTTCACTATGTTAAAAACTGAGAGCAAGCACCTGTGCAGTTTGTTCCTCGGGACATGACTCTACTTGATTAAACACCCGCAAGACAGGTTTCTATGAGCGTGTCAAAGATGTATTAACTCCCAAATGGCAAAAATATTCATAACTGTCACAAAATCACATGTACCACATGGTTTATTAAATGACATGCCCAGGGATATGGATATATGAATGCATTATTATAACTATAACTATAACTTTTGTGATACTAAAGAAACCAAGGCTCATAGGAAGAAAGTCTTCCTAGAAGAAAGTGTGTTCATACCTTACAACCCACCAGAGCTGGCCCCAGCACATATGGGCATGCAACCTGAACCCCCAAATCCCACTCTGTAATGTTCCTGCCAACAACCGCTCTCTCTCCTCCTCCTCCTCACTGCCACTCCTGGAAGCTCCTCTCTCCCCCCAGTTGCCACTGCTGCTCCCCAATCCCCCTTTACACTTGCAGAACCTTTCCTTCCTACCCCTAATTCCAGCCCTGCAATATACCAAACCCTTGTTGGAAAAAATAAAAATATATGTTATATGTTACACTGAAAACATTTAAGATTAAATTACCTGGCTGTAGTCTTCAGGTGTTCCGTATGGACTTGCACTGTCAAGAGACAGAATAAACAGGCTGCTCTGGATATCTTCTAGGTGGGTTGAGTTCATTGGATCAAGGCTAATAAGGTGCTCCCTAATCTTTAAATAAAAGGAATTAAATGTGAATATACATTAGAGTTTAAAGGGAAATGCAATAAATATACCACCCAAACATGGCTTGTTGATGAATTTTCAGTTTCACTGTGGTTCATTCATTATCAGAAATACTAATAACAGATAAGATGGCTGATCCTAGCAGCTGTTAGGAAAAGCATACTTGTTGTAGTTTACTTACAATTTTGAGGGATTAGCTACCCCGCTAGTCTATGTAGGGTACAGGCTACATAACCTCAGCCTTCAGAACTTGATCAAGACAAAATAGCATAAGCCTGATGGCACACGTGTTAAAATAACTGTGTTATAACTTTCAATATGGTGTGTCTCTAGAACCCACCCAAACATAAAACTGCCCAAACATAAAACCACCCCTACCTGCGCCCAGCGGGTCCTCTCCTCAGTAGTGAGAGCTGACAGGCCAATGCCTGCAGGTTCAGTCTGACATATATCTTGAATGTACTGAAGCTGCCTAAAGAGAAGCAGCAAAATAAAAAGTTTAATTCCAATATATTCATAGTCACAATTGTTCTACTTACTAATTATGCATGGAGCTTATTTATTAAGAACAACTAACTATTTTAAAATGACTGATGTAAAGGAGCCATACAGCACTGTTGAGCAATTTTGATCTATGCTAATCAGATATATCTGACTGATAGATCCCAGGGGGTTTATGGTAGGGAGGGTATTGTTCCATACCAAATGAAACCAGAGTTAAAATGAATCCTGGTGACAACAGTAATAAATAACCCAAAATTTAAGCAACCACTGGTGTTTTCATAATAATTTACCTAGGGCACAGTTTAAAACTGTAAATTGTGCATTGATGAGCCCTTCTGCACTCTAACATTCCACAGAGCAGAATGATGCTTAACTGCTAAAGGAACAGTAACACCAAAAAGTGTAAATGAAATATAACATACTGTTGCTTTGCACTGGTAAAAGTTGCGCATGCTAGAGTAACACTACTATAGTTTATATAATAAGCCGCTGTTTAGTCAGGGGGGCAGCCATTCAAGCTGGGAGAAAAGGCACAGGTTATATAGCAGATAACAGATAAACTCTGTAGAATACAATAATGTTTCATCTGTTATCTGCTATGTGCCTGTGCCTTTTCACCTAAAGATAACCTAGTATGTTATTAAAAGTCCTATGCTTAGAAACACTTGATCTTCATTTGTTTATAGCTTTTTGAATAGCCTTCCTCTTCTGCACCTTTCTAGCATTCAAATGAGGGTCAATGCTCCTGTTAGGAGAAAACTGCACTGGCTGGTACAGTTCTAACTGCGTTCCAGCTACATAGGAACAGACTGACCCCTATTGCTAGTGTGAATTTACCTAAACAGATGAAAAGGGGGGTACATTTTTATAATCTTAGAAACATTTAACAGTAATTCGATTTAGGTTTCTTGCATAAAAGTTTGTTATTGAAGAAATATAATAATCAACCTTAACAACTCCGGTGGAGTCAGGATCTGTCCTTCAGGAACAACATCAAAGGTAAATATCCTTCCTCTGGCCATGACAGCAAGGTGCGTTGGGCAACTGCCTTCACTCTCTAAAACACAGTGACAGACATTAGATCCAAAGCAGCAAGGCTCTCCGTATGGTTCTACCCAAGCACAAATACCATGTTCCAGGGGCGAGTTTCTACTGCTGGCTGTAGCCAATAGTATCATGTATTTACGTTACATTGTAATTGCTTGTTTCATTAAAAAAAAAAAAAAAAGCAGCTGGCAACATTAAAAAAAAACTATATTAAAAGTGTGCAACAAATGTTTTGAGTTAAGACTCTGTAGACTCATAATATTATATAAGTTCAACATTCTCTATATAAAGGCAACAATCCAGCCTGCTTTACCACTGATATAGCAGTAAAGTGTTGCCCTACATATAGGAATTAAACCCCAGACAAATATCTGGCATTTCCTACATATCATTTAAGTGTATAGTTAGGGTGACTAGAAAGTCTGGTTTTTGTGTTGCAGGTATTGGTAGGCCCCAGAGATACCATAGTTGTTTGTAGCTTTATATTACTGTTGTATTGGATATGAGCACATGTAGCTACAGCTCATATTAATTTCAAGTATAAAACATGCAGAAAGAGTTAATAATTGGTGCGCATTTACTATATATTTATCAGGGTTAACAACTGTAAAAGGAAAGGATTTTTCTGTTATTCCCTTCTTTTCTTCTCTAAATCTGTAAGGTGAATATATAAAGCATTGAAGGAAATTGGAGGTACAGGTATGGGATCCCATATCAGGAACTTGTCATCCAGAAAGTTGTGAAATACAGGAAGACTATTACCCATGAAGTTAATTTTAAGCAAATAATTTAAATTTTTAAAAATGATTTCCTTTTTCTCTGTAATAATAAAATAGCACCCTGTACTTGATGGTAACTAAGCTGCATGAATCCATATTGGAATCAAAACAATCCTATTGGGTTTATTTAACATTTAAATCATTTTCAGCAGACATGAGGTATGTGATCCAAATTATGGATAACAGACCCTATACCTCCTTCAAAATCAGGTGAGAAAACAACATTACATGCTTACCTGTCTTAAACCGACTACTTATAATATCTCTAGTTCTTCCTGGGATCTTGCAAGTGTTGAATAGATTCCGAAACTGAGACATATCCAGAGGATAGTTTACAGCTTTATGTACACCTAATTTTTCCCTGTGTTAGAAAAACATTATAAGCTACTGAGGCTAAAAAACCCACATACAGAGGAAAAAAACATTTCTAACACCCAAAAATTGCTGTGGCAAATTACCCTTCTTCAGTTTCACTGTACAGGTATAGGATCCCTTATCCGGAAACCCATTATCCAGAAAGCTCCGAGTTATGGAGAGCCTGTCTCCCATAGACTCCATTTTAATTAAATAATTCAGATTTTTAAAGCTGATTTACTTTTTCTCTGTAATAATAAAACAGTACCTTGTAATTGATCCCAACTAAGATATAAATAATCCTTATTGGATGAAAAACAATCCTATTGGGTTTAATTCATGTTTTATTGATTTTTTAGTAGACTTTAGGTATGGAGATCCAAATTACAGAAAGACCCCTTATCTGAAATACCCTTCGTCCCGAGCATTCTGGAGAACGGGTCCTATACCTGTACTTTACCCAAACCTAAACTGTATGCACTCCTCGGTTAATTTCTCAGAATAAGAACTCTTGCTGTATCTGAGTATATCAAATTATATATTGAACAAAAAAGAAAATAGAGTGTGGTAGTTATACTTTAAGATCCACTAAAGTAACTACTATATATTATATTTATATATTATATTATAGATATGTGCAACCAAAAGCAATAGGATAAAGAAAAGTATGCTAAGGCATTCTAGGACTATGAATGTATGGCCACTAACAAACAGTATCTTTTATTATAACAAGTTCTTGATGTCTTGGCTATTTGGACCTATAACCACGTTATTTCTGCAAACCCTAAGGGCTATAACAATTCAAGTAGTTGCAGTTGCTTCAAGGGATATTCAATGGTGCCCTTACCTCCTTATAAGCTCCCAGTATTTCAGTGTATACCATACAGCAATGCTTGCTCTCTGTAGTTGTGTGCCCTTTTCCGCAGGCCAGTAATGCTCTAAGTAAGGCGCGGGACCCCCAAAGTTAACATTTAGTTGAGACGGCATGCGAACATCTAGATAAGCAGCATTCAGCCACCACTCTTCCAGCTACAAAAGAAACACTGCTCTGAAGTAAACCAGAATGACATAATGAGTAGCGCTATCTGTTGTCAGATGGAAAACTGTGTGATGATGCCCCATTTATTTTCAAAGATGGGGTGAGGATTCAGGAGCAAACCATAGCAGTCACAACCTGGTCTGGCTAATTTTTAGACATTTAAGATTTAGAATAAAGTCATCTGTGAATTATACTATTATTTTAATGCAATTTAATTTATATACATTGGAGGCTCACATTTCATCTATTAATATGTTGTAAAAGTTCAATGTTTTTGTTTACTCTGCCACAAACTATCCTGTCTCCTTCCACCCATAGGCCCATACCACACTGGTATTCTCTGCTACTAAAAGTGCCTGAATATGGCTATGCTGCCTGTCATTTACTTGGAATCCACAGTGACAGTCCAAAAACAGTGCGCCTGAAGATGAATTTAGTTCATGTAAATGTCAAATTGCACAACCCAATTCAGTAGCTTCTTCACCGGCTCAAAACTGAGACTGTTTCCTACATGCAAGTACTGACAACTTTTTTTTTTTTTTTTTTTTTTTTTAGAAGTTAATGTTTTGTTTACATGACATGGCTTTATACACAGGTATGGGATCCATTATACGGAAACCCATTATCCAGTAAATTTTAAATAACAGAAAGACCATCTCCCATAGACTCCATTATAAGCAAATAATTCTAATTATTGAAAATTATTTTCTTTTTCTCTGTAATTATAAAACAGTACCTTGTACTTGATCCCAACTAAGATATAATGAATCCTTATTGGAGGCAAAACAATCCTATTGGGTTTATGCAATTTAAATATTAATATTAAAATATTTTAGCAGACTATGGTAAGATATGGTATGATACATATTTCCACATTCCCCTGAAGCTGAAGCACACACATTTGTGTAGTGAATTACTGTTTAGATTTACAACTAATAATTACGGGTCATTCTGTAGATGGGTCTACATGAAATCTCTGTAGATCATGAATTGGAGATAATACTGTCAAACAATGACTTGTGCTAGGAGTGGTAGTAAATGTATGTACAACCGTTTAAAGGTCTTTGCTTTCAAAGACCTTTGCTTTTTATATATATCTATATATATATGTATTACAGACAGAATATGTCTGAGGGATATCACAGGAATGGTTCCATTGCTCTGCAAGAAGCAGGCTGGCACCCATATCCCGTATATGTAATGATGCAAAAACACGTGTACTGACTAATACATGTGCAGGGTGCGCCTGGTACAAAAATAAACTTACTTACCCAGTTCTTTTTAAATCTTGCCCTTTGCAGCAGTTTTTGGTGCAATTCTTTGCCAATTCCATTCTCAAATGCCTTTACTATCTGGCAGGTTCGCTCATATTCCTCTTGGTTTAAAAATGGTTGTACTGCAAGCAGGAAAGAAATATTTCAGATTTTGCATGCAATAAATATAATAGGACACATTTGATTTCCAAATGAAAATTTTGGAGGGAATTAAGAATTCATTTAGTTGCACAAATCACAGTACATGAAGGCTCCATAACCCTAGATGTGTTTTTGGGCAGATTTTAATCCGGACTGCCAATTACTTTGTAATTTGTAACAGAAACTAAAACATGAGAATAAACCATTTTCAAAAAAGGGCAGATAACCTATTGCTCTATTATCTTATTCCTGTAATAGAAATGCTTTAGAACAAGACCCATTCTGAAGAATGTAAAGGCAATCTTGGCCCTGTTTTAGAGGAGAACAAAAATTATGATTAAATTATTATACCACAACAAATGGCCAGAAGTACCGCTAGGACTTCATTTGTGCCCATCTTTAAAGGTCAAATTAAACTTCACACTGCTTAATAACCCTTTGGCACACACTTGCTTGTATGGAACAGTGGACCAGCCCTATTTCCTGTAAGGTCCAATGGCGGCCATGTATATAATGAAACCTGTGTCTATCACATACCAGCATCACAGTATTTAGACAAAGACTCTGCAAGTGACGGCACTGGGAGTGGCGGAAGGGAATCCTGATACTGAAATGTTCGTTCTTCTGGCGACTCAAACACACGATTCTCCATGATTACTGAGAGCTAGTCATCTGCAGGAAACAAGAATTATGCACAGTAACTAACATAAGCACAGATACAATCGTTACTTTTGTCAGTCCCTATGGAGAGAAACCAATTACAAACCAACATGAGAAGCAGTACAGACTCAAAGAGACTTGTACATCATTAACACCGTGTCTTTGTGTTTCCCTAATAAGTATCTTCTGGGGAACTGGGAGCTACTGGGAGGAGCTGGTACCTACAACTGTTCTTGAGACTCTTCATTTAATGAGCTTAGATACAATAGGTTGTCAGTGCCATTAAGAAAGTAAAGTCTGCCAAGCACACAGGTAGCTTTGGGATTTGTAACTTGTTTCCCACCTAATGAATTTTCTTCACAAAATGAATCGGGGTGCCTTGCAGCCAGAGTGCCAACACAGAAATCTGATAATAAAGGCTAATGAAACATTTACAGAACTCAGTGCTCTAAATAGCCACCCGGGTGGTGAGAGCGTAAACTGAATTCAGCATCAGATAAGCAAAAGTACAAAGGTTTTCCTACTGCAGTTGCCTTTCCGATTAGATTTATTTATTTGGTGCCAGACCTGTAAATATAGGCAGTGTGTTGTGTTCTCAAAACCACACCACTCAATGTCATGAGAGACACCAACTGGTAAACGCAGGTAGTATAACCATTGCTGATTTGCCAGCTTAGCACAGCACCTTAGCATACCAAACAAGTACTGTCTAAATGTTTTTATATAGTTGCCCAGTTAGGGCCGTGACAGGCGAGGAGATTAGTCGCAGCGAGACAAATCTCCCTTGTCGTGGGCGACTAATCTGCCTGAAATGCCATCCCACTGGCAAGAATGTAAATCCCCGGTGGGATGGCGTATGCGGTGCGGCGATTTACCAAAACCGCGTATGCCATCCCACCAGCAATTTACATTCTAGCCGGTGGGATGGCATTTCGGGGAGATTAGTCATCTTTCACAGCCCTTAAGCGCTATATTCTGTGGTAAATGTTTGATGGGCAGATTATAATATGATTTCATCCAAAGAGATCGTTGTGCTTAGCAGTCAGGAAGCCATAAAAATCCCTTGAAGAGCCATCGCATCTGCCCTACAGACCTTCAGTTGGACAGCCCTGCACCTTAAGATGTCATCTAACCTATCAGCAACCAAACACCATTTAATATTAAAGAATTAGGAAAGGCTTAAAGGAGATGGAAAGATCTTCGCTGAAAAACACACAGGTCCAAGGTACTATACTAGTATGCACTACACCACCATCTCGCCTCCTGTCCCAGCAACCCCTTGCAGCTACCCTGAGCTTTATGCAATATAATAAAAGTGTAATGGTAAGTTAAACTTTTACTCTACTGCACATGTGCACGGGCCAGGCAGCTGCAAGGTGACACTGGGACAGGAGGCAAGATGGAGACACTCATTAGAGTAGTATACTAGGCTGGTGCATTATTCAGCAAAAATAATGCCAGCCTGGGGTCTGAGTTCAGCAATTGTAAGCACTGGGGGCACCTAACGGGAAGCCTTGTTCTTTTATTTTGTCTATTCATATTAACACCACAAAAAAGAAAAATGGATAAGCATTTTCTACAACTAAAATGTGGGTGCTTTAAAGCTCAGAACTACTCTTCGGTGATTTCATGCACAGGGGTGGGTGCATTTATACTGTAAGCTTTACAAATGTCGGTATCTAGCCCATAACAAACTGCTTGGAAAGCAAAGGGAAGTTACAAGTGCAGGGACCCTGTGGGTACAGAGATACACTGGCATACAAGTGCAGGGACACTGTGGGTACAGAGATACACAGGCATACAAGTGCAGGGACCCTGTGGGTACAGAGATACACTGGCATACAAGTGCAGGGACCCTGTGGGTACAGAGATACACTGGCATACAAGTGCAGGGACACTGTGGGTACAGAGATACACTGGCATACAAGTGCAGGGACCCTGTGGGTACAGAGATACGCTGGCATACAAGTGCAGGGACCCTGTGGGTACAGAGATACACTGGCATACAAGTGCAGGGACACAGGGTACAGCGATACACTGGCATACAAGTGCAGGGACCCTGTGGGTACAGCGATACACCAGCATACAAGTGCAGGGACCCTGTGGGTACAGAGATACACTGGCATACAAGTGCAGGGACCCTGTGGGTACAGCGATACACCAGCATACAAGTGCAGGGACCCTGTGGGTACAGAGATACACTGGCATACAAGTGCAGGGACCCTGTGGGTACAGAGATACACTGGCATACAAGTGCAGGGACTCTGTGGGTACAGAGATACACTGGCATACAAGTGCAGGGACCCTGTGGGTACAGCGATACACCAGCATACAAGTGCAGGGACCCTGTGGGTACAGAGATACACTGGCATACAAGTGCAGGGACCCTGTGGGTACAGCGATACACCAGCATACAAGTGCAGGGACCCTGTGGGTACAGAGATACACTGGCATACAAGTGCAGGGACCCTGTGGGTACAGAGATACACTGGCATACAAGTGCAGGGACCCTGTGGGTACAGAGATACACTGGCATACAAGTGCAGGGACCCTGTGGGTACAGAGATACACTGGCATACAAGTGCAGGGACCCTGTGGGTACAGAGATACACTGGCATACAAGTGCAGGGACCCTGTGGGTACAGAGATACACTGGCATACAAGTGCAGGGACCCTGTGGGTACAGCGATACACTGGCATACAAGTGCAGGGATCAGTACTATACAATGGACTAATTCACCAAGAGGGAGGGGGGAACACAAACACCAGCCTAACCAAGCATGACAGTGACACACAAGGGCTCAGACTCAGGCATAAGTATAGTTTCTTCCCTATCCCATGTCCCCCAAACTGCCAGCCCTGACCTTAAAGCAGCGTGAGACTACGGGCGGGGGTTGGAGGACCCGGTATATACCCGCACCCCCCCCCTCCTGCTTTCAACCGAGCCGCCCCCATGTGCATGTCCCGGTCCCACGGAGAGTGGGGGTAGCGTGCATCCCCAGTAACGCAGCACAGAGAGGAACTTGGGACAATTACATTACTCCCCCACAACCCGTCCCCCACCCCCCCTCCAACACTAAAACTTCACACCAGCAACAATATAAAACAACACAATACCTGAGCCGTGACAGGAACAACACAGGAACTAGATAGGCAGGGAATACGAGAGGGGTACGCCCCCTGCTTAGTGAGAGTCTGCCCATGGCCACGCCCACTGATAATGTTAGTGTATAGGGCTTATGGGCTGCTTGTGTGGGGAACTTCTAATAAGAAATGTTAATGTATTTGGTGGTATATAAAAGGGTCTCAGAACTGAACATTTTTCTTTAAAAGTGTAACTGGCGCTTCTGCTCTGTGTAGGGGCTGTGCTTGATGCATTCCTTTTTTTTTTTTTTTTTTTTAAAATGCTTTTATTTTCCTTTTTCCAAATAAGCAAAACAAGTATAAAAGAGGGGGAGAGAGAGAGAGGAAAAAAGAGACGGGAGGAAAGTTGGTAGAGAGTTTACACAGTCGCATTGGGATTAATAGGACATGGGCATACAAGTGCAGGGACCCTGTGGGTACAGAGACACACTGGCATACAAGTGCAGGGACCCTGTGGGTACAGAGACACACTGGCATACAAGTGCCGGGACTCAGTGGGTACAGAAACACACTGGCATACAAGTGCAGGGACCCTGTGGGTACAGAGACACACTGGCATACAAGTGCCGGGACTCAGTGGGTACAGAAACACACTGGCATACAAGTGCAGGGACCCTGTGGGTACAGAGATACACTGGCATACAAGTGCAGGGACCCTGTGGGTACAGAGATACACTGGCATACAAGTGCAGGGACCCTGTGGGTACAGAGATACACTGGCATACAAGTGCCGGGACCCTGTGGGTACAGAGACACACTGGCATACAAGTGCCGGGACTCAGTGGGTACAGAAACACACTGGCATACAAGTGCAGGGACCCTGTGGGTACAGAGATACACCGGCATACAAGTGCAGGGACCCTGTGGGTACAGAGATACACTGGCATACAAGTGCCGGGACCCTGTGGGTACAGAGATACACTGGCATACAAGTGCAGGGACCCTGTGGGTACAGAGACACACTGGCATACAAGTGCCGGGACTCAGTGGGTACAGAAACACACTGGCATACAAGTGCAGGGACCCTGTGGGTACAGAGATACACTGGCATACAAGTGCAGGGACCCTGTGGGTACAGCGATACACCGGCATACAAGTGCAGGGATCAGTACTGTACAGTGGACTAATTCACCAAGAGGGAGGGCGGCACACAAACACCAGCCTAACCAAGCATGACAGTGACACACAAGGGCTCAGACTCAGGCTGAAATATGGTTCCCTATAGAATGCACCTACAATGTGAATTTCAGACCCCTCCATGATTTCTAAGTGGGAGAACTTGCAAAATTGCAGGGTGTTCAAATACTTATGTTGCTCACTGTAAATTGGTCATGGTCTATTTTGAATCCCAGTCTGGACCTGGTGTGGGTTACTACTAAACTTGGTGCAAACTTTGCAGCTTACACTATGATTAATTTTTGTGTGATTTTCATAATGAGAATAGCAATAAAGGCACAGAAATGCAGTTTTAACAAAAACCTAAAGCCCTTGTACTTACCTCCCACCCCCTATCCTGATCCGATCAGCGTTTGCAGGGATACTGGGAAATGTAGTTCTGTACCAGCTGATTTTGTGTTGCAGGATTAAATGCAGAATGCAGGTGAAAGTGCCCAACACACCCCTCCTGGGAATCAACAGCAAGATGGTCATATGGAATTGTTGTTAAACAGTAACTAATCCGGAGGCAGTTTCAGTGTGTGTATATATATCATCAGACCGAGCTGGAACAGTTTGCCCAGGTCTGGCACAGATGCAAGTGGGGCAGAGTTCAGCAGATATAACATGCCTGTGTGTTGTTTGTGTTCCACAGCATGCCTTACACCCTTCAATTAATACAGCTCTAAAATCCCATCGAAGTGAATCAAAAGAGGCAGAATTTTACTGGCGGGTGTACTGAGGCGAGCTGTACTTTCTCATTTTGATAAATATGCCCCTTCATGTTTCAGTCCCCTCAGTTGGGTGCGTTTCATGGCTGTGACCGTGTTCCAGTCAGCATGTGTGTGTGAGCATTTCCGTACATGCACACCCAGACTGTCAGTCAGCAAATGCTGTAAGATTCTGTAGATTTTGTACAGCCACTTTAGGCCCAGCTGCCCTGAATCCATAGCAGTGTGAAATACAACTACATGTACAGTATATAGCGTCTACCTATCATCTATTTATCTATCTATCTATGACAGTGTGTATCTACAGAATGCTTCCCAGTCACTCAGAGATCTTTACCACAGCACAGTGAAGATTAATATAATACAACTGTACAAAAAGGGTAAATGATTTCAGTATACCAGTTATCTTAAAGATTTAAGACAGTCAGTATATCTTTGGAAACCCAAATAAAAATTTTGCTTCGGAGAATCAGTTCCAATTCTCAAGTCGCTTTAATTTGTTGTGTAGCGCACATTTCGAGTCAGGTAACTAACGTGTGTGAGCTGTAGAAACAATGGCAGTGTGAGCATAAGTTTGACAACTGATAGAATACAACAGTTCTATGGCACTTATTAATAAAAGGATGAATGTGAAAACAAAGGATGAAGATTGTGTAGCTGTGATAGAAACCATAAGAGATACTGTAGAACTTTGCCAGTCAAAGATATTCTCTATTTTCTTCTTAGGGACTGCAGCTGCAGCAAATATCCTAAAAATAGTGACCACTAGGTGGTGTCAGTAATTAAGATTAATTCTAGTGCAAATTAGTTTAAAGTTTGCTTGTTTGATACTGGAGTAAATTACTATTTATGTCACATAGAAATTCTAAGGATGTATTTTGAAGTTATACTACTCACATTATATTTTATGACATGTTATTCTTCAGTGTTTTTGTTTAATGTCACCATATAAATATTTTCCCCATTATATAAGATAAATGCAATGGCTAGCTTCCAGGGGTATTAGTCTGTGCTCATTGTAGCTTAGCCTATAGAGTAGAGCCTGTGTGAGAAGTATAGTGCAACCCAGTGGGTTTGTACATGGATGGTTACACTGACTCTGTGGTTTATATACAATGGCAGGTTGAAAATCCGTGGACTTTACTTTTATACTAACAAGGCCACGGGTGGAAAGAAAAGACATAGCGTATCTATTTATACAATATGTGCAATGCTGGTATCACTTTAGCCACTGTACCTTGTAAAGCTTAAAGGAGACATATTGGATAAATGGGGGGCAACGCTAATTTTGTAGGCAATTATGAATAATATCCGGTGCTGGTTTCCCTTTGGGCTAAACATTAACCCTATCTGTAACAATGGCCCCTTTATTGGAGCTCCCTATAGATCCTCTCACTTCTCTGTCCGAGTTTGAAATGAAGAGTGGGCGTGTCCTAACGGTCCCTGCCAGAAGCACAGTAGGAGGGGGAGAGCCAATCACAGCCCTGCAGTCACACAAGCACAGACAGGCTTCAGTTCCCTATCAGGTCAGCCTAGCTGCTGATTGGTTCCTATCCTACAGTGCAGGGTACGGAGGGCCGCCGGCTCCCCAGCTCATCCAGAGAATTCAGCCAGCAGGAAGTGGAACAGATGGGCGGGGCTAGTGGGGTTTTGTGCGAATTTCTCAATAAATCAGTCTGATACACAACTTTTTAAGCACAATCCTTCTATATCTAGAGGAGTATAATTCATTGGTACATTCATAATTTTTATAGGATATGTCTCCTTTAAGCCTACTGCTTGTAGGACTTTTTCGGTCCAAGTTGCCCCTTGGAGGTCCAGCTTTTTATCAGGGCCCTCTTTAGTTCATAGGTTTACAGAAATTGGAAAACATTGGTGTGTCAGCCATTTAGCCTTAACTCCAAGACTAACTATTTGACCTACAGATTACAATTACAGGTGTATCAAGGAGACCAAACATGCAGCCTCCCCCCCACATCTTCTCCCAAGCTAACCTTCAGGTCCACTGTTTCAGGCTGCAGTTCAGAAGAATTGCTTTAACAGGCTGATCAGCCTTTATCTTCGTGGCACCTCACATTGGCCCCAACAATTACTCACTGTCAGCAAATTAGGTTTTACCTCTAACCTTGGTAGAATGTTGGGCATCTACGTCTGCTCACCTTTTTGTATAACTCTAATATTCTAATTATAATGGTTTATTAGTTATCTAGTTCTGTTCACCTATTGTATACATAATTCTAATAAGATTCATAATGGAATGTTAACTGTTGGATTTACTGAGGAACCAGACCTGCAGGAAAAAAATCAGCTGTCAATTGTACATTGTACCCCTTACTCAAGTGGCCCACTACCTTCATGCACCAAAGCCCACCCAGGTTATATACATTTTTATGTTTGTTTCCCTTTCTGTTTCTTTTCAGCATAGAGTCAGATTTACCAGGAGGGTTATTGTAAGATGTGTAACCCCATTCTCTCAAAGCGCCATTTGTACTGTTCCTTAGAGCCGGGGGGAGGTGGATGAGATTCAACTTAATAAAATACTTGGCCTTAGAGACAGGCACTGAGTGATTTTTTGCTCTTCCATTGCAGGACAGTGGGATTTACTAACATTATGCAAATCTGTACCCATACAGAAACCCATGGCAACCAATCAAAGCTTTATTTTCATGATTCTTTCTTTGGCTGGCTGAATAGTGTGTGTGACCTGAAAGTATGAATTCTATGCTAATTGTGGGGCTTATTCTGAGCTGCTTGTGTTTAAGATCATTGACTGTAAGCACCAGCAATACATTGTGATGAAGATATTCAGGTCTTGATGAGTCTATGATTAACTTTTTTCTTCTCTTAAACATTGTTTCATCGGAGTGAACATTATTTCTTCTGCAATGAATTCCGTGCATTTGGATGCAGGACGGGGACCTTTAGTTCCTTGGTGAGGTAACTGTCTTTGTCTGATCCTTAATATCGGCTTCCAAACAGGAGGAGTGCCCACAGAAACTACTTGTGAGGACAAAAAAGCTAAAGAAATGTTCCGAGGCACATGCTGATAAAAGGACACAATGCCTCTGGCTCCGGGAACCAATATTAGCATAGCGCACAATGCAAAAGCATGGACTCTGCATACCGAAGGCTCCATTGATCTGCTGCTCACATCCGACGTCTTCTTGGGGGAAAAAGGAGGCCTCTGTTTTACAGAGAAAGGCATCCATAATATATTATGTTACTGGAGACAAAGCTGGCCTCTGTAGTGCGGTGCCATTTGCAGCCAATGGCAACAGCTTATGTTGTCAGCTACATTCCGGCTGGCATTCCATTAATACAGTGCCTTCAACTAGCATGGACATTAAGAGTTCCTTCGATTCTAAAGGCTGCTTAGATCTAAATGTAATAAGGGGAGCCGGTAATATAATTATCTTCAGGCACAAAAAATTCTCCTTAATTTAATCAAATGGGTTGCTTCAAGTGTGTCCACTGTGCTGTTCTATTTCTTTTCAATCAATCCATGGGATGGGGGGTGGGCAATTTGGTACCTTAAACGGTATTTGCTATTTCAGAGGGTAGGTTAAAAATAGCTGTACCCTGTGTGTGAACTCTGAGCTCATGGGGCCAGTTTTCCTTTACTACCATGCAAAACAGTGCCCTGGGCATGCACATATTTGTCAGGCATCCTTATACAGCTCTCAGAGTGGGGTTAATGTTCATATTTACAATGCATTCATTTACAACATTGAAGAAAAAAACTTGGTTTGGGATTAGGCTTCTGGTGAAAGAAAACCATTAGGCCACAGTGCAAAATGACATTTGTGCCAGTTTAGTTTTCCCCAATTTGCGGCAACCCAATGCACAAAGTAAGTTCTGCACAGAATTGTTTTGCTGAGATGGGGGTGGAAGAATTTGACTGGCCTGCACAGAGCCCCAATCTCAACCCAACTGACCACCTGTGGGATGAATTAAAATGCCAATGGGAGCCAGGCCTGATCCCCAACATTAACACTCAGTCTCATTAATGCTCTTGTGACTAAATGCAAGCAAATCTCACCAACAATGGTGAGAAGCTAGTGGAAAGTCTTCTGAGAATGGAAGAGGCTGTTAGAACAGCAAAGGGAACAACATCATATTAATACCCTTTGTTTGGGAGAGAGATGCTGGACAGGCAGATGTCTGGATAATTTTGACCATGTCGTGTCAATGTAGAATTTAGGCTTGTATACTTCAAAAGTGAATTAATTCTTTAATTATAAGCAAGGTTAAGTGAAAAAATCATCCAGATGAATGGAGCTTTTAACAAGTCCCAACATAGTCAGTGCTGGCTGGTTCCTATTACTCAGTCTCTCTTCCCCTCGTGTAGAGCAGGGGACTGGCGGCCCGCGACCCCCCTCTGTGTGGCCCCACCTGTCTGGCTGCTTTGATGGATTACCTTTGTGTAATCTTAAATGGTATCAGTACTGAGATTAACTGGCCCCCTGCATTGCTCACACCTCAGATTCAGGCTGTAATCCCCCTGTATTGTTTAATCATGTAATCCCCTGTACTGTTCCACCTTTTAATGCCTTATTATTTTCCCCTGCAGTGTTCACACCTCAGGCTCAGGCTGTAGTTACACACATTGTTCACCTGTTCACACCTCAGACATTCCCTCTGACACATCCAGCATTGTGTCTCTGTATGCCTGTGTGTGCCATAGCGCAGGCATAGTGTGGCACACATAGGCAGGGGAGGGCAGGAATAGAATGGCACACATAGACAGGGGAGGGCAGGCAGAGTATGGCACACATAGGCAGGGGAGGGCAAGCATATTATGGCACACATAGGCAGGGGAGGGCAGGTATAGGATAGCACACATAGGCAGGGGAGGGCAGGCAGAGTATGGCAGGGTAGGGCAAGCAGTACTCTGCCTGCTCTATGCATTCCCTATGCTGCCCGTGTGTGCCATACTCTGCCTTTTCGTATGTTGCCTGTGTGTGCCATACTCTGCCTTTCCTATGCTGCCTGTGTGTGCCATACTCTGCCTGCCCTATGCTGCCAGTGTGTACCATACTCTGCCTTTTCTTATGTTGCCTGTGTGTGCCTTACTCTCCCTGCCCTATGCTGCCTGTGGGAGGTGAACCTGGCAGGGGTTTATTCTGGGAGTTTGTTAGCATTTGGAAATAGTCATGATATGGACCCTAAGGTGTGTAATTATATGCTGGTGGTAGCTGTGTTATCCACAGAAGAGGAGGAGGCATATGGATTTAAGTGTATGTCTTAATATGACATACCGTATATACTCGAGTATAAGCCGATCCGAATATAAGCCGAGGTACCTAATTTTACCTAAGAAAACTGGAAAAACGTATTAACTAGGGTGGGAAATGCAGCCGCTACTGCTAAGTTTCAATAATCAAAATAGAAACCAGTAAATTACATAAATTGAGGCATCAGTGGGGTATATGTTTTTAAATATTTATTTAAAAGAAAAACCGTAAACTAGTTCTGTAAGTGGAGAAGAGGGTCAACAAAAACAATATGAGTACTACCCCACGCTCATTGCACATTGGCAAACTGGCAGCAGACCCAGTCCCGGAGGACACGTAAGGGGGAATAAGTATTGAGACTGGGAGTGGGCCAGGGCACTGGAGGGTCTGGTTGCAGGTGGCCTAATTTGCACACCAAGGACAGAGGGTGCTAGTTTGGAGGGACCCATGGCACCCAACTCGAGTATAAGCTGAGGGTGACTTTTTCAGCACATTTTGGGTGCTGAAAAACTAGGCTTATACTCGAGTATATACAGTAATATAATTCTTTCACATGAATGAAGGGTGATATCCCTTCAGTGAGCACCAACCATTGGGTTTTTGTTGTGTTGCCACATTTTAATGTGGGGATGGTCACCCCGTAATAACATGGGTGTAGTTTGAAGTGGGTGCGGTTTAAAAAAGGGGAGTGGTCAAAACTGGCTTCCATTATCGGCCCTCCACCATGTAGGCCAGAAAAATTCCAGCCCTCGGTACCACAGAAGTTGGACAGCACTGGTGTAGAGCATTCTTTCTTCTATCTCTACTAGTAGGCAACAATGTTGCATGCTGCCCCTAAAACTTTGCTGCCATAGGCTCTGGCCTTTGTGGCCTTTCCACTAATCCAGGCCTGATCATGGGAGACATTAATTATCCAGACATTGACTAGAGCAGGGATTCCCAACCTTTCTTACTCGTGAGCCACAGTCAAATTTAAAAAGACTTGGAGAGCAACACAAGCACCATAAAAGATTGGCTATTAGGCACCTCTATGCACACTATCAGCTTACAGGGGGCTTTATTTGGTAGTAAATCTTGTTTTCATTCAACCAAAACTTGCCCCCAAGTCAGGAATTAAAAAATAACTACCTGGTTTGGGGGAACTGAGAGCAACAGCCAAGGGGTTGGGGAGCAACATGTTTCTCACAAGTCACTGGCTGGGGATCACTGGACTGGAGTAATGGGGTGCCCAAGTCAAATAAAAGCTTGCAGGTTTGTAAATATGCAAAATTTAACAACTTTTTATTTCAGGCAATTCGGAAACCTACTAGGAATGATTCTCTTTTGGACCTGGTAATTAATAATACTAAGCTCATCTCTAGCATTTGTGTGGGTGAGCATACATGAAATAGTGATCATAACATGGTCTCTTTTGAGATAATGCTGCAGAGACAGCTCTATAAGGGAATAACTAAAACGCTTGATTTTAGACGTGCAGACTTTGCCAGTATAAGGGCATCTCTACAATGTGTCAACTGGGAAAGGCTTTTAGAGGGTTAAACACAGAAATAAAATGGAATATCTTGGAAACGTTGCTAGATAAATATACATGTCAGTGTATTCCTCTTGTAGGCAAAGAGACACCGCAAAGCAAAACCTTTATGGTTAAAGTGTTAGTGTTGAGGTTGGTAAGAAAAGCATGCTTTTACAGCATTCAAGTTAGCTGGGACAGCAGAAACTTTTATCAGGTACAAGGAAGCAAATAAAGCATGCAAAATAGAGATGGTGTGATGATAAGAAGGAATCCAAAATTATTTTTTAAATATGTAAATAGTAAAACAATGAAGCAGGAAGGGGTGGGACCCTTATTATCATGGGGGAGGGGGTCAATTGATTGATGAGAACAGGAAAAAAGCAGAGAAATCTTTTATTTATTTGTCTGCACAACTGAGGAGCCAGCTAATGACGGTTTCCTTTTTAATAGACCCAATTCTAGTAATATAACTACTGATGCATAGGTCACTCAGGAGGAAACTTGAACAAGTAAAGATAAACAAAGGTCCGGGATTGGATAGTATTCATCCCAGGGTATTAAGCAAGCTTAGCTCTGTGACCGCTAAACATCTTCACTTAATCTTTCAGGATTCCCTTAGGGCTGTGACACACTGGGAGATTAGTCGCGCCGCGACAAATCTCCCTTGTCGCGGGTGACTAATCTCCCCGTGATGCCATCCCACTGGCTAGAATGTAAATCGCCGGTGAGATGGCATATGCGGCACCGTGATTTTGATGAAGTTGCCGAAGTTTCCTCTCAAGGCAACTTCGGCGACCGGCAAATCACGGTGCCGCATATGCCATCTCACTGACGATTTACATTCTAGCAGGTGGGATGGCATCACGGGGAGATTTGTCGCCCACGACAACGTAGATTTGTCGCGGCACGACTAATCTCCCTGTGTACCCCTGCCCTTAGGTCTGGTGTAGTGCAAAGACAATTGCAAATGAGGTGCCACTATTCAAAAATAGATACTTTATTCAGTATTCAGTGGTAGGAAAGCTTTTGGAAGGGATAATAAAGGATAAAATACTAGAATATATTGCAAATCACAATACTATAAGTTTGTGCCAATATGGCCTTATGCATAACTTTGCCTTTTATAAGCACCAGGAGCTGGATGTTTATGGCCCTCGGTCTGCTCAAAGGCTCCATAGACTTTACTGTATGACATTATTTTAATATAATCTGGCCCTCCAACATGCTATATGAGAAATGACTGGCCCACTACATGTAATAAGTTGGACACCACTGTCGTAGCCTATTAGGATCTTAAGATCTACAGTTAGTTAGTAAAGGTAGTGGTATACAGTATATACGGGTATGGGACCTTTTATCCAGAATGCTCAGAACCTGGGGTTTTCCAGAAAAGGGTTTTTCCATGATTTGGATCTTAATACCGTCACAATTTGTAATTTTTTTAGCTTAAAAAACGCTAATTCGAATTATGTTTCAAAAACTCAAATGACTGGTATTTATTGTGAAAGTAACCCAAAAACTCAATAACTCATAACTATGTAGTGCAATGACAATAAGGGAAAGCACAATGTGGAGCCTGTCTGTGGGGGCTATTTACAAAGATGGAGTAAGTTTTTCTTTCCTACACCTGTTGCAGAGAAGCCTACACTCTAGTCAAATAAGGACTTCTGTAAATTTTGGCATTCAGTTGTCATTCTGGGAACCAGAATTTGGAGTATCATTTAAGAATCACAAGTCTGTAAGAGCGACTTAGGGCACTTTGATATTATTGTACATTTGGCTTCATTAACGGCAATCTTCACCCAAAAGCATCTTTGTTTGCTTAAGGAAACACATTTAAATCAACTTTATATATATATATATATATACTTGTCCATGAACTTGTTTCTTCTGAGATCACCTACTGGTAAGTAAGATAGCTTATTTATATAGCTTTTCATTTATGTGTGTTTATACTGGTTTGGGACATGTTATCCAGAATACTCCAGGTAATGTTATTCTCACAGCTTAATGTTAAGTACTCTGTATTTTTACCCAATTGGGGAAATGGCTAGATAGCAAATGGGCCTCCCTCACCCTACCAAACCATATCTCACATTATTAACATCAGAGAAAGGCAGTGGGGTTAGTGGCCACCATCTCTGGAAACTTGATAAAATGTCACAACTTGCCACTTGCCATTACACCAAGATCTGAGGGCCCCCCCTCTGTCATGGACCCCCAGACTTGACTACCCCCTGATGGCGGCCCTGCCCAGGTATTCTGGACAAAAGATTTCTTAGTTGTATTACATGCTGAAGCTACATGGTTACACAGTTCCATTCCAACTTGAACACCTGATCATGTATGTTCATCCCATGTCTATGTGTTTTTCCTCCAGTACAGGTAGTAATTGGCTCCTGTTAAAACTGACCACAATGTGTGTCTTACATTTTAATTTCTATAACTTTCTATGGAAATGATTTGCCCCCTTAATGCCATGTTTCTACAGTCTCCCTTTGCAGCATGAGTCTGCACTGCAATGTAATGGGTGGGTATCCATTGTATCCCAACTGGAAGGGCAATGACATTTTAAATGTTTTTTTTATTTACCTGTATATTGGCCTGACTGTAATTTTAAAATTCTCTATTGCAACGTATGTGTGGAAATGAACATCTCCTAGTAGTAGGAGACATTGGGCAATGTGAAGCAAAGTGTGGCCCCTCATAGAAAAATTATTTTAGAACCTCCACAAATGAGATTAGAATGATGTTTTTCACCTACATACATAAATTACACATCACTCTGGGCTAGGGTTGCCACCTGGTCCAAACACATTCTGATCAGAATATAAGGGGGTATTTTAAAAATAAAACAGTATTTGAATTTAAATACTACTCGACTGGATTTTAGCATGCATCTGATACTTAATGTAAGGGACTGGGAAAGCAGGTAAAGCATTACTCCAGCACAACCAATTACATTTATTGACATTGATTTATTATCTGATACTGTGGAGCATAGCTGCCCAAACATGACTGTGCCCGGGTGTGCAGTAGAGCAGAATTATAGAATATGGCTGAGCAAGGAGACTCCAAACATCTGATTTGTAAAACTGTTTAATAGGTCAGTGCAGGGAACAGGAAGAAGACAGTTCTATAGCTGGGAGAAACATGCCTAAGGTTTAATGAACCCCCAACCTTGTACAAACCTACAGTCGATTATAGTAGCATCAGCAGGAATCTATAGTACATATCACATTCTTTTTCACAATGAGGGAGGAACGTTACAGCCCATATTTCTCAACCAGCTCATTTGTTTTAGAGATGTAGGCATGCATTGCTTCTTCTTTTGACAATCCTGCAAAAAAGAAACGTCATTGTTTTCACAGAATAAGGGTCGCAGTTTGTTTTTTTCATAGATCTAAAACCAACTGGAAGAAACACAGAACAGCAGTTTAAAGGAACAGTAACACCAAAAAATGAAAGTGTATAAATGTAACTAAAATATAATGTGCTGCTGCCCTGCACTGGTAAAAGTTGTGTGTTTACTTCAGAAAGTCTACTATAATTTATATAAATAAGCTGCTATGTAGCCATGGAGGCAGCCATTCAAAGGAGAAAAGGCACAGGCACATAGCAGATAACAGATAAAACACTATTGTATTACACAGAACTTATCTGTTATCTGCTATGTAACCTGTGCCTTTTCCCCTTTTTCCAGCTTGAATGGCTGCCCCCGTGGCTACACAGCAGCTTATTATATAAATTATAGTAGTGTTACTGTAGCAAACACACCAGTTTTACCAGTGCAGGGCAACAGTGCATTATAGTTTTATTACTTTAAAGCGCTTTCATTTTTTAGTGTTACTGTTCCTTTAAAGGAGAACTAAACCCTAACCAAACCTCAGCCCCCCTCCACTTAGGTCTGTCGCTCTCCCTCCTATGTGTGAACATGCAGAGTTGTGCGGCAGAGTTCACAGGCACCATCTTCTTTAAATTTGGATCCTCTTCTGTCATTCTGTGCATGCATGAGATAGAGGATCCAAAGTTAAAGCAGATGGTGTCTGTGAACATCACTGCACAGCTTTGCATGTTTATAGCAGCTTCACTCATACCAATAGATGTTGTGGGGGATGATGGATGGAGGCCAGTGAAGGGGAGCTGACGTTTGGTTATGGTTTAGTCTCCATTAAGCCAAAGTTCACATACAAGGTGCATGCCAATGATTCTCAATAATCGTATCCCAAATAACTGCCTTTATATATATTTTGGTTAAAAAGTGCCTATACATTGAGGTATCCTGGGCCAGTGCAGTTATCAGGAGAAACGGGCAGGGCTTTTAGGTAAGCAATTACAGGCATAGCATCTGTTATCCAGAATGCTTGGGATCAAGGTTATTCCAGATAAGGGGTTTTCCGTAATTTGGATCTTGATGCCTTAAGTCTTCTAAAAAAATCAATAAAACATTAATTAAACCCAAAAGGATTGTTTTGCTTCCAATAAGGACTAATTATATCTTAGCTGGAATCAAATACAAGGTACTGTTTTATTACAGAGAAAAAGGAAATCAAGTTTAAAAATACAAATGATTTGGTTAAAATGGAATCTATGGGAGACAGGCCTTCCATAATTTGGAGCTTTCTGGATAATAGGTTTCTGGATAACGGATACTGTACAGGTGTAAAGTCACTGGCGGGGTGCCTAACATTTTGACACCCCCAGTGATGTAGCCTTTCCTTTAATATCCTGTAACTGTACACTGTGTAAAATGGAAGGGCAGAAAGGTTTGTTCACATATTTCTAAAATTTGTAAATAACAATTTAGATTAGGTTCACTATTTGGCCACATCTTTTGTTGAGATAAAATATATAACAAGCTCTAAATTAGCTCCAGACATGCCAGTGGGATTACTGAACAAAATGTATACATCAGATAGAACAGTGAGATTAATGCAGAAAATGGATTCAGAGCATTGCAACAGTGCTTGTGTGTACGGTGCACACATCCAGCCACTCTGTTCATTTCCCACTAATGTACAATGCTGTTTCCAATATAAAGTAGAGACAGAGAACAGCTAAATTTTTACCTTTTTTTAAATTCCACGCATCCCATTTTGCTTTTGCCTTGAGATCTAACATTCCAGGGCAGTCTGCAAGAAAAAAAATAGTCATTTTTTTAGACGAAAACACAGACACATTGCAACATATTTCAAGGTTTTTTAGGGCTATAGCACAGACCACCGTTTTAATGAAGTGGCATACAGCAGCAGTAAAATTTCCCATCCATCTGTCAGCGGTTCCCATTAACAATCTATAGAACAGGAAATACCTAAAGCACACATGGAGGTGACAGGCAGACCTCAAGGAACACATGGTTATACTGCAGGGCTGCATTTACACAGTTATGCCCAGTGACCGATTGTCTGTCTGGATGGAGAGCTTATCATCAGTCATTTTCTAGTGCTTGGTGTGTGTGTGTGAGTGATATTATTATTGTATTATTTATAGCAGGGCGGAGCAGTGAAGGAATAGAACACTACAGGCATAGCAATGGCAAGGGATACCTATATTTATGTCTCCGACAGTTGACTGTTTGTAAAGCCCATATAGTTCCTTCAGTTCCTCATCAGTTGGCCTGGTTTTCAACTTCTTTACATCTTCTGCAGCCTTATCAAAGTCCGCCTACATAAAAAACACAAAAAAAGTTCAACATCAGCCTACGATACATCACTACAAAGCTTGTCTGGCAAATTCACATGGAATTTTTGATTTTTTTTTCCAGGTATTTATATAGGCCAGACACATTTCTACAGCACTTTAAATAGATTATACATCAGTCCCTGCCCCAGCAGAGCTTACAATCTATGGTCCCTATCACATTTAAGCACAGTAGGGCCAGCTTTATCAGGGGCCAAGGAACCTGCCTCCAGTGGGAGGAAACTGGAGTACCCAGAGGAAACTGACATAGACTCCTTGCAGATAGTGTCCTGGCTGGGATTGAATTTAGGACCCCAGCACTATAAAACAACTGCGCTACCCACTGAGCTGCCCTAAGAATAAAAAAAAGTTATGTTTGAAGCAATACGCAATTGCCATTCCAGGAAACCAAACCAATAAATATTTGTATTTTTTTTTGGCATAATGCAATTAAGGTGGGCTTACATCTAAAGATCCGCTTGCCTGGCGAGGTCGCCAAGCCAGCGGATCTTCTCCCGATATCCCCACCTACAAGTGGGCGATATCGGAGGAATTTAGGCTAATTTGGTCATTTGGCCCTGGGGCCAAAAGATCGAACTATAACGACTGTAATGGGCGCAGACTGTAATGACCGCATCAACGAGCCGAGCAGATATCGGTCAGGCAGGCCCGTTGTTGTTGCCCCTACACGGGCCAATAAGCTGCCAAATCGGTCCAAGGGACTGATATCGGCAGCTACAATCGGCCCGTGTATGGCCACCTATAGACTAATGAAAGGAGAATCTGCTGTGTTAACAAACTTATCAACTCATTTGCCCATTATTGAATAGACCCCAGTGCCTGCTACAGGGTAGGTTCAGTCATATGAAGCATATGATTTGTACTCAAAAGGAAACTATTAGATTTAAAACAGAAATAAAGCTGTGCTAAAACACTTATGGAGTAATGTAATAAAAGGCACTACGTTTTTGGGTTTTTTTTTAAGGTTTTATTTTTGCATTTTTCAACTTAACATAAAAGTACAAAAAAGAACAGGGTGAAAGAGTAAGGAAGAGGGAAGAGAGGCAGAGTGTAGAGCTGGGGAGATTGGAACCAGTTTGTCTTCATTGTGGTATGCTGTCTATGGAATTTTCTGGGGTTTCATGGAAGATCAACCGGGGGCCCCATATTGCATGAAATTTTTTAGGACAACCCCGTGCGAGGTAGGTCAGCTTCTGGTTGGTAAGGGTATTGTTGACTAGAGTTCTCCAGAACTGTAGGGTTGGAGGGGCCAAGAATTTCCATTGTAAAAGAATGGCTTTTTTGGCATAGTAGAGAAGCTGGAGGAAGCAAAGTCTGGAGTGGTGTGTAAGACCTAAGTCCTCTGCCAAAGGCACTACCTTTACCGAGGAAAAGTACGCCGTAGCAACCAATCAACAGGATTGAACCAAGAAAAAAAAAACCTTGAATGCTTCAAATTTGTATTCTAATCATTATTTTCAATAGATCACATTGAAAGAATCAATTCAATTTTGCATACAACAATGACTACATGAACTCACAAGCTTTTAAAATGCTGAAGTTTCAAATTTGAGTTTATTGGATTTTTTGTGCTTAATAAATATCAAACATGCGCATTTTGGGAATCACAATTTGAATTTGGGAGTATTTGCTCAAAAAAATGTAATGTGAACATGATAATGTGATAAATCATGATAATGTGATAAATCAGCCCTTTCAAGTAGGGATGCACTGAATGCAGGATTCTGTTTGGGATTTGGTTGAATCCCAGCACTTTTTGTAGGATTCAGGAGAATCTTTAAGGTGGCCATATATTGGCCAGTCCTGTTTGTTGTCAGTAGCTGTCTAGCAACCAGATTAAAATCAGTCTCACTGCTGCAAAGCAGCCTCTGAACCTCCAGAAGTAGATTGCAGTTAGGAAGCCCAGCAGAGCAAGTCAGGAGGAAGAGGAGAGGCAAAGGAGCTGGCTGTGGGGCCAGAGAGCTGACTGATTGGAGGAAATATAATGTAATATTCATGGCATCCCCCCTTGTGCTCCCTAACTTGTGTGTGATTTAGGCATGAGTTAAGGAGCATCTGAACATTAATTGCATCTAAACATTCATTTTTTTAATCGTTTCCTTTCATCTTGAGGCAGTTATTTTCTTTTTCTTATTAGTAGCTCTAAAATGCCAGTACACATCCTTAAGGTGGTCATACGCACCCAGATTTATTTGTACCAGTTTGTTTGACTTTGAGGGCCATTTTAACCAACCAAGATCTCAGTTTCAAAATGTCATCTGCTAATTTGGGACATGAGCAGGTTAGAAATAAGAAGAGCTGCATATGAATAACTAGCGTATGATGCAAATACCATACTGGAGAAGCTTTAGTGCAGGCCTCTTGCCCATAGGCAATATAATACAAAGCTGTTATTGTCACAGTACCTTGGCTATGCTGCAGTGCCCTGCAGGTTGTGCCTATGAAGCAGAGCACAGTCAGTGCAAACTGCAGTGCAAGAAGAAAGTGTGATTTCATTTGTAATTGTGAAACACACCTATATACCGGGAAAGCTTGTGTTCTCCTTGCTAATGCAAATTTTAATCACCCAATCATTACACATTACACACCATCACACAATAAGACCTCTCTGAATCCAAGCAATACCCTTGCAACATAAACATCCAGATGTTTAATCTGAGATGGGTACGAGGTGTTACATATAATATATGATTAAAAATACAAAAATCAGCCCAACAACTCATGCTCACGCAGACTTCTACGGAAAGGGTAGTCTGCACTAGTGTGGTGTCAGTGATGGGAATGTTACTTAAATGTTAACTCCCACCCTCCTAAATCTCTGCATGGTTTCAACCCAAAACCATAGTTGTAGGGCTGTGCATTACTGATCATTTTAATCTGTTTGGAAAATGGTTAAAAGTGTAAGTAGGGATGTATATATATATATATATATATATATACACACTTTAGTAGATAAATATTATATAATCAGGTTGACCTTAGCAAGGGATAAAGAGGGCCAAGAAGAACTGTTCTGCTTGTTTTGGCCAATGCTAAAAAAGATCTGGTTGTGACATGGAGCTGCAGCTTCTATAGACCAACACCACAAAGGTGCCCTACCTGCCTAGATAGTCAAGACTGAACAAACTGCCTGGCCAAGTCTGGGTATGTTTTAGTACCTTGGCAGCTAGGCAAGAAGAAAGTGGCATTCGACACTGAGCACACTTCAATACAGGGACCACAAGTTAATTCTTTTACTGTAAAATGCTGTTGGCAAAAAGGAATTCTAATTACATTTACTGTAAGCTAATGGCTAATGTAGCTCAAACAAGCAGCTCTTCGTCTGACAGCGCTTTCCATAGCTGTGCCCAAAGTGGTTTTGTATTTACTGCTGCTGTTATTGATTAATCTTAGTGGTGAATGGTCTAAATGTGCTGTGCGGCATTTAACAACCTAAACTTAGATCTATTAACTGGATTAAAATCCAGGACCACTGCAGTCTATGCAGAGAAAAATTGCTTAAAAGACAATTTTATGTATATTTGTTTAAGGAGACTTTTCTAACCTTTTAAAAGGTGTTGCACTGCATTATCATCAGCACAAATTTAATTATTTTACTGTAAAATGGTTTTGGCAAAAAGGAATTCTAATTACATTTACTGTAAGCTAATGGCTAATGTAGCTCAAACAAGCAGCTCTTCGTCTGACAGCGCTTTCCATAGCTATGCCCAAAGTGGTTTTGTATTTACTGCTGCTGTTATTGATTAATCGTAGTGGTGGATGGTCTAAATGTGCTGTGCGGCATTTAACAACCTAAACTTAGATCTATTAACTGGATTAAAATCCAGGACCACTGCAGTCTATGCAGAGAAAAATTGCTTAAAAGACAATTTTATGTATATTTGTTTAAGGAGACTTTTCTTCCCTTTTAAAAGGTGTTGCACTGCATTATCATCAGCACAAAATATAAGGACAGAGAAGTACATTAATGCACACATAGCACAGAAATGCCTATCACTTGGAATAAGAGCCTCTGCCTGGAAGAGACTGAGGATAAGGGATAGTATAGTACAATTCATATCAGTTTTGCCTAGCCTGTTGTCTTTCATTTGATGATGAACTCTCAGCCCCCAGTGACAGCTAAAGGCTGTTTGCTCTGCCTGTGGCATCATTTGGCTGGCTATGGTGTTATCTCTGTCTAGATTCCTCTTCTGCTCCCACTATATGTAATTTGCTCTACTGGTATTATCCATTTTGTTCCTTGTGTCACACCCGTACCACCAACCACGTATTCTGCCTTGGACAGTCACTGTCACTTCATCTCATTCTCTATAATTTTCATACATCACCTTCCAATACTTTTTACACTTTTACATTTTTGCCAGTTTGCTATTGCACGTTGAATTCTCTGCATCAAAGTCAGCAAAAATGCATTCTGTGCAGAGTCTGACTCTCCCATACTCATTATAAGAACAGCTTCTCTGGCACAAAAAAAAACCTTATAGTGACTTTCCAAATCAATATATTGATAGAAGACTAGGAAACACAAGGAAATCTTGCAGACTTTTTGCTCCAGGTTATAATTCTATATGCCACGTAGAAAAATATTTTTGCAATGTTTCCATCGCAAACTCTACTCTCATGAATAGGAAACATATTGCCATTTGTGCAAGTTACGAATGTGGGCAAAAATACTGCAGAATTTTAGTAAATCAGCCCTCAATCCACATCATCTGTTGGTGATACTGAATATAGTACTTCTGAAGCAACTACAGGGTAACAGCTGGGAATTAGTGATGAGCGAATCTGTCCCATTTTGCTTCGCCATAAAATTTCCGAAACAGCTTTTTTGACGCGGCCACACCCAATTTTGATGCATGACAAAAAAAAATTTCCGTGCACCAAATTTTTCCATTGCGAATTTTCACAAAAGTTTCGCACAACAATTCGCCAATGGAGAAATGCTGAAATTTGCTGCGAATCCATGCCTGCCAAAAAAATTTGCTCATCACTACTGGGAATCCCTGTTATTGTTGGATTTTACTAAATCAGCCCTCAATCCATATTAGCTATTAATGATACCAAATATTGTAGTTCTGAATCAACTGGGGGGCCACAGGCGGGGCATCCCCCTTATACCTAAAACACATACCCAAGATTTTCTCACTATCTTGTAGTGCACAACACTAAAAGGACGTACATCACTGATCTGTAAATCAATGACACTGCAGAGCCAACAATCCTTCATGCAACAAACAGATCATTACTGCAGTAATAATAAAACACATACTTTTAGGTTTCCTGCTCAGGTTAAGGGGAACCTACAAAGCCAACTCTGAGTATACAAATAAAACCACCATGAACTCTCTGGCCAGTGGATCTGCAGCCTTAGAGTTAGTGCTGGGGTACATTTCCCTGCATCCCCCACACCCCCAGCAGCAGCTGGAATAAACTGTGACAAACAAAATTTCCGTGCACCAAATTTTTCCACATCAGCTGTTGGTGATACTGAATATAGTACTTCTAAAGCAACTACAGGGTAACAGCTGGGAATTAGTGATGAGTGAATCTGTCCCAATTTGCTTCGCCATAAAATTTGCGAAATGGCTTTTTTGACGCGGCCACACCCAATTTTGATGCGTGACAAAAAACATTTCCGTGCACCAAATTTTTCCGTTGCAAATTTTCACAAAAGTTTTGCAAAACAATTCGCCAATGGAGAAATGCTGAAATTTGCTGCCAATCCATGTCTGCCAAAAAAATTTGCTCATCATTACTGGGAATCCCAGTTATTGTTGGATTTTAGTAAATCAGCCCTCAATCCATGTTAGCTATTAATGATACCAAATATTGTAGTTCCGAATCAACTGGGGGGCCACAGGCGGGGCATCCCCCTTATACCTAAAACACATACCCAAGATTTTCTCACTATCTTGTAGTGCACAACACTAAAAGGACGTACATCACTGATCTATAAAATCAATGACACTGCAGAGCCCAACAATCCTTCATGCAACAGACAGATCATTACTGCAGTAATAATAAAACACATACTTTTAGGTTTCATGCTCAGGTTAAGGGGAACCTACAAAGCCAACTCTGAGTATACAAATAAAACCACCATGAACTCTCTGGCCAGTGGATCTGCAGCCTTAGAGTTAGTGCTGGGGTACATTTCCCTGCATCCCCCACACCCCCAGCAGCAGCTGGAATAAACCGTGATGCTATATATTAGCTGCAGAAGCGCAATATGACAATGCCAGCAATATATGCTCTACCAGTAAATCCATTAATCCTCTTACAGGCAAATGGGACAGTTTGCTAACCTGCTAGGTGAATACACTTTTCCCCTCACACACCATGACCAATGGGCAAGGAAAGGACAGTACCTGTGGAGACATGGCTGGTGCAGAAGTAGCAGTGGCAGCACAATATAGATGCAATGCAGAGACAGTCTGGGCACATGCAGCAGCACGTCCTCCTTTTTATATGGGTCAGCTGTCTGCTGATATCCGGTGCCTCCGATTGGCTTGCAAACCCTCATGTAATGACATCTCGCATTGTTGAATGGAACACAGTAGCTGATGTGAGGGGAGGCTGAGAATGTAACCATGTCACTGCCAGAGCCTTTGGCAACTTGAGCACAAGGGCTGCAGGTGAATGTGGGAAATTGCAATTCAGCAAGTTCAAACATTAAAGGGCAAGTTGACCCAATAATAAAACGTTTTATTACATTTGAAAATAACATTTAATGTTTTTACCATTTGTAAAAAAGTTGCTTAGAATTATGCCTTATATATATACATGTAACTAAATAGGAGAAACCTCGCACTACAGTATTTGTGTTTGGGTGCACAGTGTAAAGATATACTAATATGATATATCGTGTTATAGACACAAGAAAAGGAAACTGGCACACCTATATAATGGTTAAAAATTAGATTTTTTATTAAACTTGCTTAAAAAGTTAAAATCACATACAAGGAAAAAGGGGAAAAGTTAAGATCAAAATGACCCTGTGCTTGCTAGACTTAATGGTTACAATATCAATAGCCTATTTAACTTTTCCCCTTTTTCCTTGTATGTGATTTTAATTCAACTTTTTAAGCAAGTTTAATAAAAAATCTAATTTTTAACTATTATATAGGTGTGCCAGTTTCCTTTTCTTGTGTCTATAACACGATATATCATATTATATATATACATTACATCTTCAATATATGAAAAAATAATAGGGATGCACCAAATCCAGGATTCGGTTTAGTATCAGCAGGATTTGGGTTTGACCGAATCCACGCCCCTGGCCAATCCAAATCCCTGTACACGCGGCACTCCTTGACCCTTCCATATCCTAATGTACAAATGCTAATTAGGATTCAGATTCAATTTGGTATTCGGTCGAATCTTTTACAGAGGATTTGGGGTTTGGCCAAATTCAAAAATAGTAGATTCTCTGCATGTCAAAATTATTCTCCCGGACAGTTCCAAAAAACAGTACAATTTCCCATATGTGCCAGTATAAACAAACGAAAACATGCCATACAGGTTAATACCTTATTAATTACATAGCCACGGCAATATGGCATTTCTTTTAAGCATTAAAGGCTAATACAATGTGCTATTTATAGTAATAATGTGTGCTTTCAAAGTGCATTATTCCATTGGTGCAATGGTGTCACTGACAATTATATGAAGTAAATGGATACACATTCCTGATCCTTGGATGAGGTTTCAGTTTTAAAATGAACACATCAGTATCAATAGAAAATCCTTTCTACCATAAATCCAACCCCAAGAGAAGGACAGCATACAGCACCTTAATATCATGAAATGCCTTTATTGGATACACATGGTGCAACCTCAGACAAAGTGACATTTCAGGCCTCACTTGGCCTTTTTATTTTATGATATTAAGGTGCTGTACACTGTTCTTCTCTTGACTACTGGAATGGATTGTGGCCAGTAAGGATATGTGCAGCTGCTATTGCTATATAGGGAGACATATATCAATTATAAATCCAACCCCAGCTCTCCTACCCCCCCCCCCCCAAATATATTTGGACATTGTTTTAGCTATTTGTGCTTGAGCAGAGATATAACATTCTGGGTATCTCTCACACTCATACCCATCACTCTAATTTGATTGTTTAGTCCCAGGGCCAAACAACCAAATTAGCCCGATATCGCCCACCTGTAGGTGAGGATATTGAGAGATTATATGCTCTCTTGGTGACCTCGCCTAGTGAGCAGATTTTAGTGTGTATGGCCACCTTAAGGCTAGTTTCCCTAATACTAAGCAGTTCTATGTTTTCCATTTACATTATTGTTATATTATTTGTGTCAGGTAAATATCAAGCTGCTAACTTCCTGCAAGCCCCTCTTATACTGTTTGCTTGGCCCCGTCCCACTGCCACAGATTCACCAACACAGCTCTGGGCTCTGGGCCTATAATACTCCCCATACACGTAATCAGTGCTCTGTGTGGAAACATTAAAGGTACTTGTGCCAACACGAACACTTACACTTGGTGTTGCCGCCTTCTTCATGTTCTGAATCTATCACTGCTGCTCCTACTGACAAAGGGAAACTGTTAAGCTCCCATTACCTGTGAACTGGGCAGTAGCGCCAGGGTTTCCCACAGAACCTAATTTGTGTCTAAAGAATCGCACACAGACACCATATTGCCAGCAAGAATTAATGCCATCCAGACTTCAACAAGCACAACTCCCCGGTGTCCACAACAATGCAGGAATTCTGGGAAAAAAAACAAAACAAGGGCTCATTTATGTCCGTAAGTGCAGGGAGCAAAGTACAATTTTGAGCACAATCACCATGGGGTTTTTTCCCCAATGAAACACTTTACCCCCAGAATTCCAGTATCATTGTGGTAGTGAGGGCGCTGCGCTGCCACAATTGTGTCTAATTTTCCAAAACTGACATTTGCTAAATCTCTTTAGTGAAATTTTTTTCCCCAACCAAAGTCATAAAATTGCGATTATGCCAATCGCAATTGGAACAAAATTGTGCAATTATGTTTACACTTACACAAAATCTTGCACCTATCTTATCCAGCTTTATAAAAATAAACACAGGACAAATGTGTTCAGTATAATTATTCTGTGTAAAATGTATAAATGAGCCCCACTGACAGACTGTGTACATTGGGCAATGATGTTGGAAGCAGCCTCACGTTGCCATGGTACGTTACATGTAAGTTATGACAGTGTTGCCTCTCCATGCCTGGGAAAGCATGGCATACCTCCCAACTGTCCCGATTTCCGTGGGACAGTCTCTCTTCTGACAGCTCAACCCGCAGTCCCGGATTCTTACTGAAAAGTCCCTCATTTCCCTTTGATCTCCTGCACTGAAGCTAAAAAAACATACAAATGTAATCAAAAGTAGCTTTTGGCAGAAAGCCCAGAAATATTACTGAGAGTCACCTGCACTTAGATACATTGTTTCTCACTTTTAATTAAATAAGTGGGCTTTTGGCAGAGAGCCCTGAAAGGAAAAAGCCCCCCCCCCGCACTAAGATACAATTGTAACTAATAAGCTAAACAGGTCTCTTGGGGGAACTGAGACTCGCAGCTTAAAGGAGAAGGAAAGGCTAATAAAGAGTTAATCTCAAGATGCAGGCATACCTTCAGTTGTCTCAATAGTGCCCTTAAGTCTCCCCAAATTGCGATCGCTCAGATGATCAGAAACCAAACAGGAAAAAAAAGCTGAGCTGGGTAAAGAGGATTCCCATAATGCATCGCTCCTGCACAGACACTACGACCATGACTGTAGGCGGCGCATGCGCACATGTCCCTCTTCAGCACAAGCAGGCGCGTTCCCCTTCCGACAGACCGACAAGCGTCCAGTTGCTATATATGGCGTTGCGCTATATAAACAGTGCATGCAGCGGCGAGCCGGGCCATTTGAATAGGAAGCAGCTGGACAGGCGAGTGTTGGTGGGGGTAGCAGTGAGCAGGGAGCGAGGGGGGGGGGTTGGCTCTGCACTGGTGGGTGTGTGCCGGCAGGTGGGGGACAGGGGGGTGTGGTGTTGTTACTGGTGGACAAAGACTCCAAAGTTGCGGGGGTTGGAGCAGAGCGGAGGGGGGGGGGGTGGCTCTGCACTGGTGGGTGTGTGCCGGCAGGTGGGGGGAGTGGGTGGTGGGGGACAGGGGGGTGTGGTGTTGTTACTGGTGGACAAAGACTCCAAAGTTGCGGGGGTTGGAGCAGAGCGGAGGGGGGGGGTGGCTCTGCACTGGTGGGTGTGTGCCGGCAGGTGGGGGGAGTGGGTGGTGGGGGACAGGGGGGTGTGGTGTTGTTACTGGTGGACAAAGACTCCAAAGTTGCGGGGGTTGGAGCAGAGCGGAGGGGGGGTGGCTCTGCACTGGTGGGTGTGTGCCGGCAGGTGCGGGGAGCGGATGGGGGGAGGGGGGAGTTGGTTTGTGAGCTGGACAAAGTTGCAGGATGTTGGGACGCATGCGCAGTAGAGATGGTGAGAGAAAGGGTGTGGGCGTCCATTTTTAAAGATGGCGGCGCCGTTCACTGAAACATGTATGTAGTTTGTAGTAAGTGTATCTCTGTAAATCTTTCATTAGGCAAGCCAGAAATATAGCGTTTTTACACAGCAATAGTAGTACTATTTAATAGTGTGCTTAATAGATTTTGACTTTCCCTGTCCTTTAAAGGGCAATTTCACCTTTTTTAGAAAAACTCTAATAACACATACAACAGGCCCTCAAAACCCCCAGAAATGTGTTCAAACTTTAAATAACCTGCCAAATGTAGTCAAGTGGGAGTGGTATTTAATGGGTGTGGTTGCAAAAATGGGTGCGGTCAAAAAATTTCCCACGATGGGTGCAGCATTTATTTTTGTCCCTCTTTAGGTACCGTTAGGCTGGGAGGCCGCTTATATAGTACATTAACCAGCAAGTTAACCACAAATCTTGTCATGGTCCCCAGCCAAACAAACAGCCATAAACACAGCTCCTTGGACATAGCATGTGTGGGCAGGGTGGCAGGATATACCAGGACCCGCACATTGGTCTCCCAGAATTCATGAGAGGCACCGCAAGGCCCCCAACAATACAAAACAGACCCAGTGCCACAGGGGTGTAACTATAGAGCAAGCAGACCCTGCGGTTGCTGGGGGGGGGGGCAGTAAGGCCCTAATTATAGAGCAATTTCAATATATCTTGGTAGAATAGGTCAGCTTTAGGGCCCCCAAACTGAATTAGCTGTGGGGCCCAGTTACCTCTAGTTATGCCACTGCACATTCTGCAAGTAATTCAGATGCTTGCTGCAGACTGAACTGGTTTATGTGCAGCCAAACAGCATGGATCTCATAGAAGAACCCCCATTGTAAAACCAGGAAAAGTTATGTAAAATCCAGGAAAATGTCAACATATGGGAGAATTAATAAAATCATAAACGGAAAAAAAGGAGCACAAATAAGAATAAAAATTCAGTAATATTCTTCATTAGACTGTTATTGCAATGCAAAATTTATTTGCACATTGCAAACTATTAAAGGCACGCTTGGAAATCTTTTTGAGCAAATGTAACAACTTTTCCATTGTTTTATTACATTAAAGGCAAGTAAAGCCCAGAATAAAAAATGTTTTGTTTTAGGTAGTACTAAGGCTCTGGGGCTGCTGAATGGCTTGCTACAAGAGCAGCCCTATAGTATGTGTCTAAGGGTTCCTACACATGGGTGTTTAGTCCTGAGTTTCCCTGCGGTGGATTTCTCCTACGTTGCACCACAGTGGAGTGCAGGAAAAACGTGGCCCATACTGACACAGGAGCAACCAAGCGCCAAACACAGGTGGATAACAACTTTATGCATTCACCTAATCTCAGCGCTTGGAAGTGCTTGTGTCACTATGGGGCTGACAAGGAAGAATGGGCTGCACGTCATCCTGTGGAACTGAAGCATAGTAACCTCATTGGGGGCCCTGGTAACCAGATTCATTTTTCAGTTGCAGCCATTTCCCCAAAAAGAGAGAGAGGGTCTGTATGAGGGGGCACAATAGGCGACTGGCCTAGGGGCGCATCAGTTTGAAATCCAGGGTTGCACAGGATTTGTGTAAGCTTTAAAGGGTATCAGTATTGAGATTAAATGGCCCCCTGCATGGTTCTCACCTCAGATTCAGGCTGTAATTCCCCTGTATTGTTTAAACATGTAATCCCTTGTACTGTTCCACCTTTTAATCTCTGCATTGTTCACCCTCTGAAGTGTTCACACCTCAGGCTCAGACTGTAATCACCCAAATTGTTCCCCTGTTCACACCTCAGACTGTATGAGCAGTGCCAGCATTGTGTCATTGTATGTACTGCCTGTGTGTATGGCACATACAGGCAGCTAAGGCCAGACAGAGTATGTCACACACAGGTGGCACACACAGGCAGCATAGGGCAGGCAGAGTATGGCACACACAGGCAGCATAGAACAGGCAGAGTAGGGAAGGGCAGGTAGATTATGGCACACACGGGCAGCATGGGGCAGGCTGAGTACTGTCTGTGTGTGCCATACTCTGCCTGCCCTATACTGCCTGTGTGTGCCATACTCTGCCTACCCTATGCTGCCTGTGTGTGCCTTACTCTGCCTGCCCTATGCTGCCTGTGTGTGCCATACTCTGCCTGCCCTACCCTGCCTGTGTGTGCCTTACTCTGCCTGCCCTATGCTGCCTGGGGAGGTGAACCTGATAGAGGTTTGTTCTGGGAGTTTATTAGCTGTTGAAAATAGTCATTATAGGGTCCCTAAGGTGTGTAATTATGTACTGGGGGTTGCTGTGCTATCCACGGAGGAGGAGGCATATGGACTTAAGGGTGTGTCTTAATATGACATAATATAATTCTTTCACATATGAATGTTGATATCCCCGTAGTGAGCACCAACCATTTGGGTTTTTGCTGCGCTACCACCGTTAATGTCGGCATGGTCTTAAAAACTCTTGTGATAACATGGGTTTGGTTTGAAGTAGGTGTCGTTTAAAAATGGAAGTGGTCAAAACTGGCTTCCATTAGCGGCCCTCCACCATGTATGCTAGAGAAATTCCGGCCCTCGGCACCGCAGAAGTTGCACAGTACTGCTATACAGGGTGCTCCTACCAACATGCAAAGGGTGTAAACAGCTTAGCATTCTGAGCTCTTCCCCATTTACTAGTTGTCTCTCTCACTTTCTAATTCTGTGCTTCTTCTCTTTCCCATTATGCAATTTAATGCTTCCTTTCAGTTTCATAGTCATTAGCCTTTTTCTTATTTCCCCTTTATTTCCCTTTCAGCCAATGTACCAGTCAGGGAATGGACCAGACACCGGCCCATATCACACAAACCTCTTTGATTTTCTTGTACAAAGACAATTCTTGCATAAATGTGCCCTCACTCCTGTTTGGAAACTGATTTTTAATAAATGATAAATTGCTTTTTTGTCGCTGCGTTTGTTTTCTAACTTGCGGAAGGCTGTTCAAAGCGATTTGCTGATTCATTCGACTTTGCCTAATACATTAGTGCAATTTAGAACCTCTGTTCATAAATGAACTCTTCAGTGCTTTCTCCTGCCTATAACCACAGCAGTTCCCAGGTCTTAACTGCACTCAAAAACACAGGCAAGGAAAAACTAAAGTTCACTATTTCAGTCATTCACTGGTATGGTTAATCACAGACCAACAGGAGTAGATGGCTCTGATATCATTATAACAAATGTAATCCTGCCTTAGTGCCAGGAGAGGGTTAGCCAAGATGACTTTGGCACTAGAAAATGTTCAGTTAAAATGGCCTGAAGTACATAAATGAATCTTCTCATGGTTATGAAGGTTTGCAGTCCTTGGGCCCTTTACATCATATCAGTGCTATCTAGCTTATTATATGTAGTAATGTAGTGTCACAGAGTCATAGAAAGTAATACTGAGTGTTTGAGGGCCAGATAATATTCAAACAATGATATCATACAATGAAGCCTATGGAGCCTGGAGCAGACTGGGAGCCACTATAATACTACAGAGGCACATCCAGCCCACAGGTCTCTGTCTGAGGATTTTATAGGAGCTCTGCCAGAAAGCTGCCTATTCCTGCCCCGATACCTTTATTCCTTGTCCAAACACACACAGCACATCATTCCACTCTCAAGGATATTCTTCTATTTAATTAAGGTAAATTGAATTCATTTTAAATATTGCCCCAAAACAGCCCAATTTGCAAAGAAATAAAAAAAATATAATATAATCACTAGTCACGCCTAGCACCCACCCTCCAGTGTCCAGTGCATGCAGGTTGTATTATTCTTATCATTAACCCATATACACAATTAGGCAGTAATCCACTAACCCTGGACAGAACTATGTGCTCTCTCCTTTTGACTCTTGAAAGACCTGATCCCAGGTAAAAACAGGCTGTGCCCTTACTTAGCTTTATATAAGAGTATTAACCAGCAGGGCTGGAACTAGGGGTAGGCAAAAGAGGCACCTGCCTATGGCCTAATGGTGGGGGGACGCTAGACAGGTAGCTCTCCTGCCTACCCCTAGCCCTGATTGTCTTGTCCCCCCGCCAATACTTCACTGTACAGCCCTTCCTGGCACCCCCGTGGTGTTATTGCGCATGTCCTGTTAACCAGTGCGGCAGAAACCCTTTCACAATATAAAGTGTATCTACAAATATTAACAGAAACAAATTTCTGTGAAATACATACAATCTATAGTATATAAGATGCCATGCTTCAAATGCATTGTTAGTGAATTATGGTCTCTCAACATGTGCAGGACAAAGGAAACGTAACCTCACAAAGTAACAAGGTTTGAGAATGAAAACTGTAAAAACAAGAAAAAAACATATTTTGCAGAGGAGCAAACATTACATTTTCTTTAATTAAATCTTTGAGGAAAAGACAGAGTCAACTGGTGATGATAACAAACTGATACTTGCTAAAATTGAATCTATTGTTATCCATACTAAACCAGTGCTTCTAGTGCAGTGCCAGTTTGTGCCACTAGATGGCAGTAAAACAGTATAAAAGCAGTCCCTCATGTTGCTATATGCAAGAACAGATAACTAGAAATTCCCTGTACTACAGAAAGCGCAGAAAGGGCAGGAATATAAGCCTAAAGTTGTTTACCTAAAATAATTTACATGGACAGGTCCTGTCCACAATACCAAACTGTCAATTATGTACCAGAACTGCCCTTCTGGAATTCTGTGATGATTTCATGAGAGAATAAATACATCATGGAAGTTTGGTGTTATATGCCATACCTACAATGCTCACTGGAGGCATCACTACATTAAGGTGGAGGGTTTCCTAGCACTTATATCTTATGCACAAGCATACTAATAAATTATTTTTATTAACAAATCTTTAAATAGAAGCCTTCCAGTGCATGTCATAGATAGCATATAGAATTTATATTTCTACTTATTGTTATGAAACCCGTTGAGCCTATTTTGTTGCACGTCACTGGTTCTGTTACTGATTGTTAGATACCACCTACACCCCCAGTGATCAAATTCACCTTTTCTTACCTTAGTTCTATTTAACCATTTGTGCCTGCTATCTACGTGCCTGCTGGCATTCCTGATGATTCTGCCCCTCTGGCTCAACCTGCTTAAATAAATGCAATAGTTCAAGCCACCCCACCAAACACAGCAGGAGGATACTGCTGCAAAAATTAAGGCCAATTTTGGCCAAAAATGTATTCTATGTTCTGGCTTCCTCATTTATGTTAACTTTTTAAGCAATTCAGCATTTTAATTATTTGATCCGCGTATTGATGGCCACACACTTATAGGCAGATATCTGCTACTATATCCTCAACTTGCTTGGCTCAGGGTTGGAGAGTAATACAAACAGTTATAAGTTTTGGTCCCCAAGACCCATATTTGTCAGGATAACACAAATGCATACTGATATCACCGAAGCTGTGAGTTGAGTCGCAGTGGGTGTTATTAATCAAAGGGGGTGAAGCTCTAGGTGCTATACATGAAAACTGTCATGTATTGCACCTAGTGCTTTGACCCAAAAATAATTATACCTATTAATTGCACCCACTACCCAGATGCCTTTTTGGACTTTATATCAGTCCCAGTTGTGTTAGAAAACAGTCTGTTCTGCTAAGGAGATATTTTGAGTTTTGTAGTTCAATAGAAGCCTGAAGGAACCTTTTTTGTAACGCACAATATATTTATGCTGTTGTGGCTGGGTACCGTCGGGTTGTATACAATATAATGACAGCTATGCATATTGGGCATCAAACTGTTAGAATGTGTTAGAATGTTTTATGTTGAAGAAGTATTTTTGGTTGTATTGGACAACATTGGAACCAAAGGTAATACAAGGATTCTGTACTTCTTGGATTTTATATTAGGAATTATGTGTAAAATTGATAATTTGGGGAGTTTGCCTTTTATGCATCAAGCATAATTACAGAAAGGGGTCTTTCTGTAATTTGGATATTCATACCTTAAAACTAAAAAAAAAAAAAACATTAAATAGACCCAACAGGATTCTTTTGCCTTTACTAGAAATTAATTATATCTTAGCTGGGATAAAGAACAAGTTTCCGGTTATCGCCATACCTGTACTATTTACCATATAGAGAACATGAGATACAATATAATACACATTGGAGCTTCTCCCCCAGAGCTCAGTTACTATATCCGTACAACTTATATTCTTGCTTGAAGACAGCTAAATTACAATTTCCTACTCTCTTGAAGCCACGTTAGAAGTGGAATTAATGAAAATAGCCGTAAGGTGGCTCAAAAAAAAAAATTGCTTTGCATATTCCATTAATTTTGCGGTTACACAAACAGTTTAGGAACGGCATAGCTTCAAGCCCCCCTGCTACGTACCTCTGCCATGCCGAATTATTGTCATCAATGTGCTGCCCTCTAGTGTCTACAGATCCTATTTCTCCTTATCCTCGCCTCTGTTCTAACACGATAAATTCTAAGGATTCGCGTTAAGCCTTTTATTCATTTTTTATATGATTTTGAACTGAAACAGGCTGTTTATACCATCATGCAAGAGATTAGGCATAACTTTACATAATCTTTTTTCTATATGCAATCTACTGTATTTCGTTTGGTATTAATACTACTTTTTCACTTGATGGGCCCGGACTGGCAATCTGTATATCCTAGCAAATGTCAGAGGGGCTGCTGTAAATGGCATAATCTTAGTCCAGACCTGCTTCATAGTGTCGCTGATGTACTTTTGGTTGGCACAGAAGAACTGATAATGCTATACTAAATATGGACAAAACTATTTTATAATGTGATATTTAATAAAAAGGGGCTTTGCAGCATTAGTTGTTTTGTAACTTCCAGGGGCGCTGAATGGAGGAATGATGGGGTAAAGCTATGGGATCAGTTATCTGAAACCAGTTATCCAGAAAGCTCCAAATTATGGGAAGGCCATCTCTTATAGACTCCATTTCATCAAATGATTCACATTTTTAAAATGATTTTTCTCTGTAATAATAAAACAGTACCTTGTACTTGAACTAAGACATAATTAATCCTTATTGAAGGCAAAACAATCCTATTGGGGTTTTTTTAAAATTCAAACCATTTTTTAGTAGACAAAGTATGGAGATCCAAATTATGGATGATCCCTTTTCTGGAAAACCCTGGGTTCCAAGCATTCTGAATAACAGATCCTACACCTATACTTTACAAAGAAGCAGGAATTTTGGGCACACAGGGGGTCAGTGTAGCTGGGTTACACACCATTGGATACTACTGGCAACATTATGCACATGAGGTGTCAGAACCATGAACAATTGCTATAATTTTTATTGCCTGGCGATAATTAAATGAGACTAATAACCCTTGTAAGGTTCTAATTACTTTATTAGAAACCCTTTAATAATATCACCATTGCCTTGCACTCTAAGTTTTATAGCAGGGACCCAATGTATTTGGAGCCACAAGTTTTACTACTTTGGGTTTACAAATGACGCATGACCAGTTTTACAGATTTATGTTTTGGCTTATTCTATGTTCAGAACATTAATGAGCCAAAGAGTGCTGTATTCAGATCACCCATGTTGACTTTTGTCTGTACAATGAAGTTGGTGGCAGTTTAGAAGCCACAGCATAACCTTTTCACACTCAAAAAGTAGTCATCATCTCAACTAGCAAGAAATTGCCATTGTATATGGGCACATACACCCCACTAAAGAGCTATTGTTGAAATCTAGAGATCCCTCTCATTAGCAAACAAAGGGGTACTAAAGGTGGCCATACATCTTGCGATCTATGGCAAGGGCGCCAAACGAGCGAATTTTCTCCCAATATGCCCACCTAAAGTTGGCGATATCAGGCAAATTATATCAAATTAAAATGGCAGGCATACGCACCATTGGACCTGGACTGCATCAACGAGCCAATGCTGTCCCTGATCTGACGGAAAATCAAACCTGCCCAGATGTCGGATAGGCTGTCAGGGATGCTCATACACGGGCAGATAAGCAGCCGAATCTGTCTAATGAACTCTAATCAGCAGCTAAAATATGCCCATGTATGGCCACCTTAACATATACATTTTAGCTGAAATCAAGGGCATAGCTATAAAGGAAGACGATCCTGCAACTGCAGAGGGGCCTAGAATGTATAGTGGAGGAACTGACCGATAATTACTTTAAAATTATGTTTAGGAAAAATGTCTGATCCCAATGTCTGTCTGTCTGTCCCTTTAGCCCCACTCTTCATGATCCAGGCACGCAGGCTGTATCCCAAATGCCACCTACTGCTGGAGCTGAATGTGCTTCTTAAATGCTTGGCTCATGAAATCAAAGGGGCCGAGTTAACACTTTCTTAACATTATCAGTTCTTCTCTATAAATAACATCTTTGATGTTTTGAAAAACTTATTTCACACTTTGTCATTAAATAATTTCCTAGTCGGGGGCGTGGCCTACATGTGGTCAGAGTAAGACGCACAAACCTGAGCTCCGCCGGGGGAGACTTAAATCCTGCCTTATACAAGGGGCAAAATCTAAAACAAAGGGACCGCTGACACTGGGGTAAGCTCCCCAACGCACCTGGCAAAGAGAATCGCCCGGATGGGCCGGAATAAAGCCGCCACAAAGAGGACACAGACCCGCTCAGCCGCAGCCACGATGTCACAAGATGGCGCCGGCATCAATGAAGCGCGTAACGCTGCTCAACCCGGGACAAGCAAAGGAGAGATGGCTACCCGCAGGTTAGAGCAATTTGCGCGAACCCCACTGCCCCAACGCTCCCCAAATGGCAGGGCACTAATAGCTAACATGCCAGCACCGAACTCAGACACCACAGAAGCCCTACCTATGACAAACGGGCCCACAGCACTAATCCAGACAGCGCACCCCCCAGAGCCTACACTGACAGAAGTGCTCAATGCCATAACAGGCAATCACACAGTACTAATCACCAGAATTGATGAACTTAAAACTGAATTCACGATACTAAAACATGATGTACAGAAAATCAGGGAGAGGACAACAGAAACTGAGCGCAGAATAGGAGAACTAGAGGACACCACAAACCCTCTACCTGAGCGCATCACAAACACAGAGAAACAAATACAAGCTCTAGAAGCAAAGGCCGATGACCTAGAAAACCGCCTGAGACGGAACAATATCCGTATACTGGGCATCCCAGAAAGAGCAGAAGGAACAGCACCCGAAAAATTTGTAGAACAATGGCTGACCAACACCTTCGGGCAAGCGGCCTTCTCTACAGCATTTACAGTTGAACGGGCACATAGAATTCCTGGCAGACCACCTCCACCAGGTGCCCCAGCAAGACCACTGATTGCACGACTACTTAACTACCGCGACAGAGACGCAGCGCTCACTGAAGCGAGGAAAGCGGGGGACATTATCTTTGAAAACCAAAAAGTCTCCATCTACCCAGACTTCTCAGCTGAAGTAAGGAAAACAAGAGCAAAATTCACAGAAGCCAAACAGCAGCTCCGGCAAAGAAGAATCCCGTATGCAATGATCTTTCCAGCCCGCCTAAGGATAACAGATAAAGGGAAAACCCATTTCTTCAACACACCGGAGGAGACCCTTGCCTGGCTAGAAACACGTCCACGCAACTCTCCAAACCGAGACTAACATCTGGGACTAACTGGGAAACACTACAAAGGAATATAAGTCAAAGTCCAAACCGACGGACAGGTAACAAACCCATAGACACGATCACATCAAAGACACCCTTATATACCTTACTAACTATAATACTGACAAACATCTCACTATACACCACGTACTCGGTGTCAACAGTGCTACCGAAACACCACTGCAGCAACTTAAGCATGACCCAAATACCAAACCCTAAGTGCGGAGCTCAAGGCACAGACTCACAAAAGTTCACCTACAGAACTTTGGCCAATTCAACCCCCTAACATCTTAAAGTTATACTGTTCGGGAAGTAAACTCACTCAAGGTTATAAGTTTTGAAATGGAGTGGGTAGGGAGGGATGGGAAGGGAATATATTGTTATTGTTTTACTTGTTTTATTTGTAACAAAGCAGTGTCGGAACTCCAGTTAAGCAATAAGCTCAATAATCAGCCACCATTTATGTACACCCATAGTCTATATATAGGTAACGCCACACTATGGCTACAACCAAGGTAATATCGTGGAATGTAAGAGGTATGGGGAATGCTATAAAGAGGAGGCTGGTTTTTGATTTCCTAAAAAAAGTTAAACCACAAATAATCATGCTTCAAGAGACCCACCTGACAGGCAACAAAACCTTAGCCCTCAAAAAGACATGGATAGGCTCCATGTACCACTCCCTATACTCAAATTACTCCAGAGGGGTCTCAATCCTCATCAACAAATCCTGCCAGTTTACAGGCAAAAAAGTAATCTCGGATGGGGAAGGAAAATATGTTATAATACATGGAATAATAAACGGGAAAGTAATTACTATCGTAAACATTTATATTCCACCCCCCTTCCAAGATGAGACATTATATGCTATAATGAGGAAAGTCATGACCCTCCCCCCAGCACCCATTCTACTAATGGGTGATTTCAACGCCCTAACGAATGCAAACTTAGACAAACTAACAGAACCAAAACACACCAACCAGGCCTTTGTCAGGTGGGTCTCTACATACGGTTTGATAGACCTATGGAGAAGTCGAAACCCAGGGGAAAAACAATTCACATGCTACTCAACAGGTTACAACTCTCTCTCTAGAATTGACCTGGCATTGGGATGTACAGAAACCAATAAAATGGTACAGAAGGTAGAGATACTGACTAGAGGTATATCAGACCACTCCCCGGTAATGGTAACCCTGACCACCTCACCAAAACCAGCAGATAGAATTTGGAGACTGAGTCCATATTGGGCCAATCACAAAGATATGGCAGAGAATATCCAAAATAGCATAGACACCTATCTAGCAACCAACTTGGAGGATACCCCCCTGGATATCACTTGGGATGCGCTTAAAGCGTACATAAGAGGGGAATTCATAAGTAATATAAAGGCCCACAATCGCAACATAGCAGCAGACATCTCTCACAAGTCCCAAAGGGTAAGGGAAACAGAGACAGAATTTGTTTCTAACCCCACTGACACCAACAAAAGTGAATGGCAACGTTGCCAAGAGGCTCTCAACATAGCTCAGATAGAATCAACCAAAAAACACATATTATTCCAAAAGGCAAATATATTTGAACACGGCGATAAGACAGGGAAACTTTTAGCGATAATATCCAGGGAAGACACCGCTAGCACCTCTATACCAGCAACGAAACTATCAAATGGGGAAATCACCTCCTCCCCCGATGAAATAAATCAGGTATTCACAAACTTTTACTCAGAACTATATACAACCAAACTCCAGGTAACCCCAGAAAACCTCCGCCACTATTTAGACTCTCTTCACCTCCCCGTAATCACACCAATAGCCAGACAACAAATGGCACAGGACATTACACCAGCAGAAATAGAACTAGCTATCGCGGCCCTACCCTCAGGAAAAACACCAGGGTTAGATGGCATGCCAGGAGAATGGTATAAACAACACGCCAAAAAACTAGCGCCAATACTAGCTCAACTATATAATAGAGTACCAAAAGGGAATCCGCTACCACAATCAATGAAAGAAACACTGATAGTTCTCATACTTAAATCTGGGAAAGACCCCCTGTTATGCTCCTCTTATAGGCCCATATCGTTAATAAATGCTGATGCCAAAATCTTAGCCAAAATATTAGCCACCAGACTGACTAAACATATCACAGTTCACCACAGGTGCGCTTGTTCCAGACCTCCACGCCACAGCAGCACTATATAACAATCTTCTCCCTGTTCCAAAACAAATGGCCAAGGATCGTGAAGCCTGTACTGGTGTTTAAAAAGCTTCCCTATTACTGGATGCACTCACCGTGTCTCAAGTTTCAAATTGCATAACACGCTGTTTCCTGCTCCGTACTCTGTCCCTTCGTGCTGATAGCACAGGTTACTTTCCGTCCGTCCCGTACTCCACAAACGACCACGTGACTGCTTCCAATCAATCACGCTGTCCTGTCTCTCCTGTGTGAGAGGAATGCGACAGAGCAAGGGGGGGTGGGAGGGGGAGGCTGGATCGGGCAGATAGAGCGTGCACGGATAGAACTCAATCAGGACGTGTAGTTAGGTCAAAGAACATTTATTTGGTCAAAGTAAAAGCCCAACGCGTTTCGTATGAAAATACTTCCTCAGGGGCATTATCAGACAGAGATGCTGTCCCCATTATATTATGTCATCAATTAGTTATGCAAATGATCTAAAATCCAACCAATTGTAGTATACATATACATATCACTTCTAAAATTGATTAAAATAAGAAAGTTCATTCATTAGGAACTTTACACTTATAAAACCTTATAAGCACAAATCATAAACACAAATTACTTCAAACAATGTTATTAAAATTGTAATGTCATATCATTCCCTTAGGAAGCACTGCAAGTCTATGTCAATATTTAACCCTTTAGGGGTAAGTGTTTGCAGTCTGTGAATCCAAAAGGTTTCTTCCCTGGATATGGCCTTGACTACATCTCCTCCCCTCCAATGAGCTTTTTTCTGGCAGATCCCCATAAAAGACAGGAGTGAGGGATCACTGTCATGTACCATTTTAAAATGTGTAGAAACACTATGGGTAGCCAAACCGGTCCTTATGTTTCTAATATGCTCTCTTATTCGAATTTTTAAACACCTACTAGTCCTTCCTACATATTGTAGCCCACAGGGACATTCCAATAAATAAACTACATTTTTACTATTGCATGTTATTGTGTCCTTAATTTGGAACTCCTCCCCTGTTGCATTTGATTTATATAAGGCTATTCTTTTTTTCTGATTTTTGCATGTCTTGCATCCCTTGCATTTAGTGCATTTATAGAAGCCTTTCAGATCATTATTTTGGAAAAAAGTTTTTCTTTGCGGCTCCTCGATGTTTGCCGCAAGGAAACTAGGGACCAACATCTGTTTAATACTTCGAGGCTTTTTATATATTACTTGTGGGTTATCCCTTAGGTGTCCCACTAAGATCTTTATCTTTTTTAATGATATGCCAGTGTTTCCTCAATATATTTTCTACTTTGCCTTTAGAACTGTTAAAGGTAGTGATAAAAGGGATAGTATGCAATGGCATTTTCTCTCATTTCTCCTTCCTTTTTACTATTTGGCGTTCAACATCTGAATTCTATCAAGATTATCACAACGACTCTTTGCTTGTTTTATTTATTTCATCTGAGTATCCTTTTTCTTTAAATTGATTTATTAAGATATTACATTCCCTTTCATAATCCATAGGGCGGCTACAGTTTCTCTTAACCCTATTAAACTGGCCGTAAGGGATGTTGTCTAGCCATTTCCTATGATGACAACTATTTTTGGGGATAAACCCATTACAATCGGTGGGTTTCCGGTACAGGCCTGTCTCTAATTTGCCATTCTCCGGGAAAATTATTAAATCCAAAAAGTTTTTGGATTTTTGGATTTAATAATTTTCCCGGAGAATGGCAAATTAGAGACAGGCCTGTACCGGAAACCCACCGATTGTAATGGGTTTATCCCCAAAAATAGTTGTCATCATAGGAAATGGCTAGACAACATCCCTTACGGCCAGTTTAATAGGGTTAAGAGAAACTGTAGCCGCCCTATGGATTATGAAAGGGAATGTAATATCTTAATAAATCAATTTAAAGAAAAAGGATACTCAGATGAAATAATAAAACAAGCAAAGAGTCGTTGTGATAATCTTGATAGAATTCAGATGTTGAACGCCAATAGTAAAAAGGAAGGAGAAATGAGAGAAAATGCATTGCATACTATCCCTTTTATCACTACCTTTAACAGTTCTAAAGGCAAAGTAGAAAATATATTGAGGAAACACTGGCATATCATTAAAAAAGATAAAGATCTTAGTGGACACCTAAGGGATAACCCACAAGTAATATATAAAAAGCCTCGAAGTATTAAACAGATGTTGGTCCCTAGTTTCCTTGCGGCAAACATCGAGGAGCCGCAAAGAAAAACTTTTTTCCAAAATAATGATCTGAAAGGCTTCTATAAATGCACTAAATGCAAGGGATGCAAGACATGCAAAAATCAGAAAAAAAGAATAGCCTTATATAAATCAAATGCAACAGGGGAGGAGTTCCAAATTAAGGACACAATAACATGCAATAGTAAAAATGTAGTTTATTTATTGGAATGTCCCTGTGGGCTACAATATGTAGGAAGGACTAGTAGGTGTTTAAAAATCGAATAAGAGAGCATATTAGAAACATAAGGACCGGTTTGGCTACCCATAGTGTTTCTACACATTTTAAAATGGTACATGACAGTGATCCCTCACTCCTGTCTTTTATGGGGATCTGCCAGAAAAAAGCTCATTGGAGGGGAGGAGATGTAGTCAAGGCCATATCCAGGGAAGAAACCTTTTGGATTCACAGACTGCAAACACTTACCCCTAAAGGGTTAAATATTGACATAGACTTGCAGTGCTTCCTAAGGGAATGATATGACATTACAATTTTAATAACATTGTTTGAAGTAATTTGTGTTTATGATTTGTGCTTATAAGGTTTTATAAGTGTAAAGTTCCTAATGAATGAACTTTCTTATTTTAATCAATTTTAGAAGTGATATGTATATGTATACTACAATTGGTTGGATTTTAGATCATTTGCATAACTAATTGATGACATAATATAATGGGGACAGCATCTCTGTCTGATAATGCCCCTGAGGAAGTATTTTCATACGAAACGCGTTGGGCTTTTACTTTGACCAAATAAATGTTCTTTGACCTAACTACACGTCCTGATTGAGTTCTATCCGTGCACGCTCTATCTGCCCGATCCAGCCTCCCCCTCCCACCCCCCCTTGCTCTGTCGCATTCCTCTCACACAGGAGAGACAGGACAGCGTGATTGATTGGAAGCAGTCACGTGGTCGTTTGTGGAGTACGGGACGGACGGAAAGTAACCTGTGCTATCAGCACGAAGGGACAGAGTACGGAGCAGGAAACAGCGTGTTATGCAATTTGAAACTTGAGACACGGTGAGTGCATCCAGTAATAGGGAAGCTTTTTAAACACCAGTACAGGCTTCACGATCCTTGGCCATTTGTTTTGGAACAGGGAGAAGATTGTTATATAGTGCTGCTGTGGCGTGGAGGTCTGGAACAAGCGCACCTGTGGTGAACTTTTATTATTTATGAGTGGACTATTGGATCCACTATCTGTGGTGCAGCTGATTTCATTTATTTATTATCCATTTTTAGCGCAGTGTTAATACTACGTATATTGTTAAACATATCACAGGTCTAATATCCCCAGACCAAACCGGATTCATGCCTGGAAGGTCAACCGATACTAACATCCGTAGACTATACACAAACCTATCTATTAAGCATGACAATGTAGGAAACAGGGTAATTGTTTCCCTGGACAATGAAAAGGCCTTTGATTCTGTGGAATGGGACTATCTATGGGCCACACTCCAATCAATGGGAATACCCCCTACATTCATAACATGGATCCAAGCCCTATACACCTCCCCAACAGCCAAAATCCGCACTAATAACACACTATCTAACCTCTTCTCAATAAGCAGAGGCACTAGACAAGGATGCCCCCTATCACCCCTACTTTTTGCCCTTGCAATGGAACCACTGGCATGCCGTCTTAAACTGTCACAAGAAGTAGAGGGACTTAAACTAGGTAATACAACTGAACTAGTGTCCATGTATGCAGATGACACCCTCCTGTACTTGGCCAACCCACATCAAGCTCTGACATCGGCCCTAGATATCATAAATAACCACACCATCTTCTCCGGACTCAAAATAAACTGGTCTAAATCAGTCATCCTCCCAATAGACACCCCCCCCAACCCACCCAACCAAACAAACCAATTAAACTGGGTAACCTCATTCAAATACTTAGGGGTGTGGATCCACGGAGATCTAAAGAAATATATAGATCTAAATATTAACCCGATTATGAGGACTCTAGAGAACAAAACAGAAACATGGAGGCGCCTACCACTTACATTAACGGGAAGAATAAACCTATTTAAAATGATAGCAATCCCCAAACTAATGTATATCTACAGGCAGTCCCCCATAATAATTCCCCAATCAATTTTCCGTAAATTAGAAAGCCTAATGATATCTCTTTTCTGGAACGGAGAACAACCCCGAATGTCTCTACACACTCTACAGCTCCCAACCACTAGCGGGGGACTAGCAGCCCCAAACCCATATAAGTACTATCTAGCCTCTCAGCTAGTGACGGCATGGAGATGGACCTCACCGTCCCTGACCAATGCAGCCACCTTGCTCGAAATACAAATTATAGGGTCCCAGGAGGAACTCCAAAACCTGCTATATAGGGGGATAATTAACTCCAAACGAGCAACCCAACCAATGAGAACCACAGTTAGCGTGTGGAAGAAAGCACTCAAAATCTTCCCCAAACCACAACTGCATTGCTCACAGTACACTCCCCTATGGCACAACCCAAACCTGGAACAGCTACAAACAATACCTGACCCCAAAATATGGTTATGCCACAACATAAAATATCTATCAGATATAATGCCACAAGGTACACTACTTACCTTTCAAGAACTAAAGCAAACCTTCTCCCTTCCAAATACAATGCTATTCAGGTACTTACAATTACGCCATGCTATAGGAACCCAATTTAGAGGACAAGCAATAGACACAACCCCAAGAAACATTGAGAATTTAACTCACACAGAGAATCTCAACAAACCTCTCTCAGTATTCTATACCCAGTTGATGGGGGTAAGCAATACAAATCTCATTAAACTAAGAGAAAAGTGGCAACAGGACATCCCCCAACTCACTCCAGACATATGGGAAGATATCTTAGAATCAACATTAGAAGGGATCATTAGTAGTAGAGACAGACTAACGCAACTGAAATACCTCCATCGTACCTACCTCACACCCCAAAGACTGCACAAAATGCACCCAAATATAGGGCAAGAATGCCCCAGATGCCATCACTCCCCAGCTGATTTCATACATATGGTATGGAGCTGCCCACGGGCACAACGATTCTGGGGGAAAGTAGCAAAAACCATAAGGGATAGAACAAATCTAATACTCCGGTTGGACCCAATAACAATACTGTTGAATCAGGTAGAAGATCTATCGCCTAATAGGGCCGAAAGAACACTACTTCTTATATTATGCATGTATGCCAAAAAAACAGTGGCTCTATACTGGAAATCACCAGAGGGCCCCAGAGTTGCAGCATGGGAATCCATGATTAATAAAGCCATACCCTTATACAAGTTGACATACATAAGACGGGGGTGCCCTCAAAAATTTGACAAAATATGGGCAGCATGGTTGGATGCAGAACCCTCTCAAGATCTGTAGGCCAGGGAAGGCCCCACCCCCAAACCCTCCCTAGACAGCCCCCCCGCACCTCACACAAAAGGGTGAAGCTAGTACCCTAATCATGCCCAGGATGGTACACAGAAGGGTGAAAAGGAAGGACCAACGGCTATAAAATATATGCACTAGCAAAGAAGACACTGCAAGGTTTTTACTGTTAAATTGTTAATTTGGTTTTATTTACCTATTGTACAATAAACAAAAGTCATTGGATTGTAAAATACTGCAAAATATGTACATTCAAACTCAATAAAAGAATTGTTAAAAAAAAAAAATAAATAATTTCCTAGTCTCTATTAATTTAGAACCGTTCTATCTAAGATGCCATTTTGCCTTATGTTTCAGAGCACTTTTAGCTAAATAAATTGAGGGGACTGCTATTTCCGGGAGTTAATCGTATCTGAAATACTGCTCATATAACTGTCACTTGGGTTAGGAAATGGCATCATATCGGTGGCCAAATCAAGGCACCTCTCCAATGAGCAGATCTTCAGGTGCATGGCCAACTCAACGCTCACTTATTAATCCATGTACCTTGCTGTATATTCACAGCATTGTAAACTGTATATTCCCCTTACAGTATACACAACACCAAAAGATTATATTAATGCCAATCTTCTCCTTTTAATCTTACAATACAGCAAAAATGAAAATTCGTTTAATAAAATATGTTTATATTGCAGATAATGAAGACATTTATAAATACGCTTGCAAGTAAGAGAAAGCTGTTGAAATAACACTAAACATTTAGTATCTTCTTTCCTTCGTAATATGAATGCTGAAAATGGCTCTGTGTCAGCAAAATTCACAAATAATCCATTTCAGCAGTTTCTAAATACTTTGTTATATACTTCACAAGCTGCTTTTCATTTGCAGGATCCTTTAAGTAGAAATGGCCTCCGGGTAATTTGTGTATGTTGAAATCTCCACTTGTAAGGTCTTTCCATGCTATGAAAATAAAATGAAGAAGTAGTGGGTGAGCTGATACAAAACAACAAGGGGGCACTTTAGAAATAAATATCTGATTTAATAATAATTAGTTCAGACTGGCAATCTGTAGGATCCTGGCTAAAGCCAGAGGGGTTGCAGTAAGAAGCCAAAGAGAGTGACTATTCAGAGGGATTGTGGGGGACTGCTTTAGCCATTTCTACTTGTTTCCAATAATAGAGCCCTCGTGTGACTTAGTACCCATACCCCACACCAGTCAGGTACAGCTTGATATTAAGCCACTGGACCACAAAATGTCAATTTCCCCCTTGGACCTCTTCAAAAATGTTGACCGCTTTATAAAAATGTGTAATGCTCACCCCTGATAGTTTGTTTAGTAGAGCATGCAATACATTTTGGATCGCCCTCATACTTGGTTGAACACAACTGCCGTGGCAGATGAGTGCGGGCGACTAATCTTCGCCGGTGGGATGGCATACGCGGCACTTTGATTTTGCCTTGAGAGGCAACTTCGGCGATCGCGACGCGAGAATGTAAATCGCCGGTGGGATGGCATACACGGCGTGGCGACAGCCATCCCACCGGCGACAGCCATCCCAACGGCGACTAATCTCCCCATCTGCCACAGCCCTTAGGGTGAAGACACACTGAGCTACTAGTAGCAACTATTTTTTCATGGCTACTAAAATCCAGAAAACACCCATAGACAATACTGAGAATTGCCTCTGCTAAAACACACAGAAACAGTTATCAGAAAATGACCAGCATTGTCTGTTTTAGTAGCTGTGACAAGTAGCTTCTACTTGTAACTCCGTGTGTCTTCACCTTTAAAGTTACCAAAAGCGGCTTTTTGCCACCCCTGGTAACTAGGCGCTACCTGCCACTTGAGGTAAGGTTCTTACCTTGTGTCATGGCAGGAGCGGCCCTGTATAATTGTTCTTATCATGTGATGATGCACAACTGGAACTGATATATCTGTTACACCACACAGTAACTCTGCTTCTGCTTTGAAAGCATGAGATTAAAATATATTTTCAGGCAAGAATTATATTCATATCTTACCATCTAAATCATGTGGATTGTCCTCTGTGCCATCAAAACAGGTAAGTCCACAGGAAAGGACAGGGCTTGCTGGCTTGTCATAGCTGAAGCATTTATAGAAAATGGAACATAAGAAATCAACAAGTAGATTTTGAGCTTGACATCACTGAGAATCTTACTGAGTGGGTAAATAATAAGTATCATATGCTAGCATAGGGGGAACAGTTTAGCATTCAGTGTTAAGCATTTCAGGGGCCACATCTTAAGGTGGCCATACACGCACCGATAATCGGTGCGTGTATGGTATGTCGGCGAGTCGACCGATATCGCAGGAACCTGCTGATATCGGACGACTCGCTGATCAGACCAGTTGGAAAATTTTGATCGGGCGCCATAGAAGGCGCCTGACCAAAATTCTCCCTTCAGATCTGAATTGGCAGAAGGAGGTAGAAATCCTATTGTTTGTACCTCCTTACCTGCCGATTCAGCCCTGAATGGTGTGTGGCGGATCTTACGATGTTTCGTGCGACCGATGGTCGTACGAAACATCGTCAGATCGCCACGTGTATGGCCACCTTTAAAAGATAATGATGCACTGTGTTCACAAATCGACTAAACTTTATCAGAAATAAGTTTCTTTTCCAGCTTTCACTGCAAAGATTGTAGTTCAGCTGGGTAAAGGACAAAGGGGAGGTAGTGCTAAAAAAAGCCAAAGGCTGTGACACACGGGGAGATTAGTTGCAGCTCAACAAATCTTCCTTGTCACGGGCAACTGATCTCCCCGTAATGCCATCCCACCGGCTAGAATGTAAATTGCCAGTGGGATGGCATACGCGGCGCCGCGATTTGCCGAAGTCAGCAAAGTTTTCTCTCATGGCAACTTAGGCAAATCGCGGTGCTGCGTATGCCATCCCACCGGTTTATTTACATTCTAGCCCAGGGGTTCCCACCTCCAGAGGGGTCGCCTAAGACCATCGGAAAACACATATTTCCGATGGTCTTAGGAATAATTTTATGGTTGGGGGTCACCACAACACAAGGAACTGTATTAAAGTGTTGCGGCATTAGGAAGATTGAGAACCACTGTTCTAGCTGGTGGGATGGCATTGCGGGGAGATTAGTCACCCGTGACAAGGAAGATTTGTTGCGCGGCGACTAATCTCCCCATGTGTCACAGCCTAAAAGAGAACCAGCCATGATTTACAAGCTGTTTGCTACTTACAGATTCAACCATTAATATGGTCAGGGAAAGTGCAGGGTGCGGGGCAAAAGAGTGGTCAGCAAAAAACACAATTAACTACTTTCTCCACCATTTTGGCCAAAATAAGAATGCTTTTATGGAAGCTAACAAAGCTGTGCACATACAGCAAGCAGTCCTACAGGCTGGACCGGAGTCAGGTGACCAAGGAAAAATGACAGAAGGTTCTCCCAGCAAAAACAGAAAAACACCTTTGGTAATTATGAGCACAATAAATAGGATTTTTGTTTAAAATGCATTGTATTTATTAGATCAGAAGCAGACAATGCTGGGCCCACAATTTACTTACACTTACTCACACTAACACTAAATTATACTGTAAGCATTTGTCAATGCTCTGCCTTAATATGTAGGAATGCATTCCATCAGAAAAACATCATCCTAAAACATATACAGATACTGTCTTCTACAGGGCCACTTACATGAAGTTCTCAACAACCCTGAGATCAGCTCTGAGTGGGGGAATAAACATCTGCAGGGCATCCTTGTTCTGCAAGATTTCCTTGGGCGTTCCTCCTGCTTCGGACATATACCTTAAAAACTCCTCATCGCTCAGCTCAGATTTTTTTACCACAGAAGACCTAGATTCGGACTGGAAAGAGAAATCAACATGTTATTTATTGTTAAAATAGAAAACTTATTTGTAACTCTAAAAGGAAGAGCAAGTGAAAGGAGCTTGTTAGGTGAGTATAGTACCTTGCCTGAATATAGCACTTTCAAGCCCTGATTTAGTCATTTTACAGAAAATGTATAAAAGCATCTATTGTCTACAACTGAACATATTTTTAATGACTAATCTGAAGCAGTACTGCATGTATGTATTGTGCATAATAATCATACTGAAACACTACAGATCTATATGCTCTAATCGCAGCAAACTTCTCCCAAGATGTGAAGCTTTCCCTTCGACTGTTGACCGCTCACTGACAGCATTCCTTATTTTGAAAGTGCTATCATAACAGAAATATTCTATTGGTAATATCTGATTACTCTCACAGCCAAGAGATACTGCAGGAAGTGATTTTCATGGCTGCCAGCCGGACACAATTGTTCAGTTCTATGGGCCTGGAATTTTCAAGGTACATTTGCAAAAAGTTGCTTTGTTACCCTATTTTCCATATGCACCCAAATTACATTCACAGAATTTCCTTTACCTTAGTTAATCTTATTTTACATCCCCTTTACATGATATTTTTATCCACCTCATTTACAGTTTCCCCTAAGGCTTTAGCTTTAACTTCTTCTGATATCTTATCCATAAAGCCACCATTTACAAGCATGCCCTAATTTTGACTGCTACAAACTTATGTTTGCAACATACTTTCCAACATGCCTTGTAGCTGCTGCCCTGGTAAGTCCTGAGAGGTTACCCTAAGCGGTTGCAGAGTGGACTCCACTCCATGTAGCTGCACTGAGGCCAAACCTGTGTCAGCACAGCTAGACACGAAAGCATACAGGTACAGGTCCGCTTCACTTTGCTTGCCTACAAAATGCCGGAGGAGAGAAGCGCATCATACACTTCATGTGCTCAGGGCCTTAGGGGCAAGCAGCCCAGGGATTATCTGGTGCAATGTATATAATATAATACTAATATAATATATGCTATAATTGAAACCTAAACTGCAAATAAGATAAAAGTTTCTCCTGTTGACCTAATTTTTACATTGGCAAAGGATCAAACACTGAACTGTGGTGTTTAAAGCTTTTCTTAAAAAAAAAAAAAAGCTTTACTGCACTTACAGTAACCCAGAGTCGATATTATTGTGCAGGGCCCCCAGGTACAGGATCAGGGGCTCCCAAAAATAAAAAGGACAAGTACAGGTATGGGATCTGTTATCTGGAAACCCATTATCCAGAAAGTTCCAAACTACAGAAAGGCCCTAGACTCCATTATAAGCAAATAATTCTGATTTTTGAAAATGATTTCCCTTTTCTCTCAGTACCTTGTACTTGATCCCAACTATGATATAATGAATCCTGATTGAAGGCAAAACAATCCTATTGGGTTTATTCAATATTTAAATGATTTATTGGCAGACTTAAGGTATGGAGATTCAAATTACGGAAAGATCCCTTATTCAGAAAATCCCAGGTTCCGAGCATTCTGGATAACAGAATACAGATACCTGTACTACTTTACTGGAGACCCAAAGCAGCCATTTTTAGCATAACACTTTCAAGGGTGAAGACACACAGAGCTACTGTGACCACAGATGTACATGCATTTTTGTATTTTTTAAAATGAAAGAATCAAAGTACTGTTTTTACTTCAGCTCTATTTTAGTGCTTCTGCTTTCTTTACCGACTTTAAACAGAGCTGCTATTAGCAGCTACTAGTCACAGGTACTAAAATAGACAATGCTGATAATTTACTGATAATTGTCTCTATGTTAGTTTTAGCAAGGGCAATTCTCACTGTTGTCTATGGCAGGGTATTATCTGGTGTTTAATAGCCGTGACAAGTAGCTGCTACTAAGTAGCTCTGTGTGTCTTCACACAAATTCCAGTACTTACATGTGGGGCTGATACTCCAGACACAAAAAGATGGACAGGCTCCAGATTGTGCTTCTGCTTAAGCGTCACTGCTGTAGCAAAACTAGTGAAAGCGCCAAAGCTGGAGAGAAAAAGAAGCTGAATTTTAAACACAAGATAATGGATAAACAGCCACTAATAAGCACATGCTAGTGCGCTTCCATCTGTCTGTCTCCCTCCTGACTTTATAAACAGCAGTTTACAGCCCCATTTTTGCCCAGTTAAACCTGAAGCAACTAATCACCAGGAACTGTCTTAGAATCCTTTAATTCAAGGCAATAATGTGCTACGGACCATATTTTTTGTTACAGCACCCACAGGGCAGCAGCATTTCTAAACCTAACAATGCCTGAGGCGGCTTTCCTGATGCCGCTCCCCTCTGTCCCCTGTGCTTACCTATACTGCACTGGAGGGGGGCGCTTTGCTAGTGCACAGAGAGCAATTGCACTCCCTGCACTAGAAGAACCACATTTCTGGTATAAAAACTGGAAATATGGCTCTTCAAATTACCAAGAGTGGCTTTTCGCAGCCCCTGGTAACCTGCGGGGTGCTGCCGCATGAGGCGAGTCCCTGCCCTAGTGGAGCTTACAATCTATGGTCCCTATCACCTTCACACACACTATGGTAAATTTTATCAGGAGCCAGTTAACCTGCCTGTATGTTTTTGGAGTGTGGAAGGAAACCACAGTTCCCAGAGGAAGCCACACTGACAGTGGGAGAACATACACACTCCTTGCATAGTGCCCTGGCTAGAATCAAACATAGGACCTCAGCACAGCAGTGCTATGCACTGAACCACTTTTAAAAAAAAAAAAAAAAATTATGCCAGATAATAGCTAATTTGAGTTTTACAGTTAATATTCAATGATAATTCTTACTAGAAACAAGCAGTATATGTGAGGTGCTCCCCATATCTAGTGCATTCAGTGATTCCATATGACACATTAATGCAGAATGAACAGGAAAACAGACCTAAAAATTGTGAGAAATGATTAAGACTAATTTGTATGCACTTTTACAATTAGGTTAAAATACTACTACTACCAACAGCAACTTGCAGATATCTACATACCTGTGGCCAAAAAATGCAAATTCTTTTTCATGTAGCTTTGGCAGCAAAGTATTTGTTACTTCATTGACTATTTGGTCCATCGTCTGAGCAAAAGCTTCTTGGGAACGTGATTCTCTTCCAGGAAGCCTTACAGAGTACACTAAAGCAAATGGAAATTTATATCAGTAAAATTAATAAAATTCTTACTTACAGCTAGAAACAATATCTTAACACCCATAGTAAACAGTCATTATATTTAGCAGTTTATTAGCTTAGACTTTTAAATTAAAAAAGGTTTGATACTTTAAAGAAAATACTTAACAACGGTAATGAGCCATTTTGCAATGTATGGTACATGGTTAATTGTCAGCTACCCAGAGAGGGCACTGCTTAGTACAGTGAGACTTGTAGCTTTGCACTTCCATGGGCTTATGCCAATTAAGCCAATTTAGCTTGAATAGAAAAAAACACATAGTGAATGCTACGATAATATGGTAAAAGTTGAACACAGCGTTTTATTCTATCATTTATCGTAATGCTTTCACTGATCCCTTTCAGGAAGGCAACGCACCTTCTATTGAGTCATCAAACAGCCTGGCCCATTGTGCAAAATAGATTGATCCCCCTCCAGCCCATGGGAAGCATATTAATCTTGTTGTTGCGCTGGGTCGTCGATAGAGGCAGGTGATGAGTTTGTCCATCCTATGAAAAAGGAAAAATAGAATTTGGTTGGACTATACAGATGAGTTACTAATTACTGAGTTTACAACATTATATGGTACATTATAGTGATAAGGAATACTCATAAACCACATAAACTAATGGTTTGAAACCTATAATCCAGTATGCTCTGAAAGCTGGAAGTGCCATTTCACCATTTTTTTAATTTTCTTCTTATCCACTTTTCTGCTGTAATGATGAGGCAATGCCTTCTAATTGATATCAACTAATCCAACACCAGTGGTGCCTAGAAATCTATTTGAACTAGTGCCCAGATTCCCACCAACTACCCCCATGCAGTAGCTCATCGCAGCATTACTGACATACCAGTATCTGGCAGTCCCCAGTAAAGTCACACCCCTCCATCCCCATTAAACTGTAGAATTTATATATAATAATATATTATAGTACATATCAGGCATGAGACTTTTGACAAAGTTTGAAAAAAAATTATGCAGTATGCAGGTCCTAGGAATTCTGGTGCCTGACTTGTGATTGCAGTCACATTTCATCGCGTGTATGAAATATTGATGCACAAAATATAAATTTGGCAACACCAAATCTTCCAAAATGTTTAATTTCTTGGTCAGACCAATTGCCATTGTGCATAATGTCAAATAGGTAACAAGGAAAAGCCTTTTAGAAGACTTAGGGCTCATTCACATTATCGACATCGACATGCTGGCAATGCTTGGACTGTCTTGCCAGCCAAGTGTCTGACCCCACTGCATCTGGGCATGTGATTTGGCCACAGCCTTGTCACTTGGATTCACTTGTTCAAACCTACCTTGGGCAAGTGAATCCCCTCCTCCCTATAGAGCTGGAGTTGCCTACACTTTTTGTGCCTTATTATCCCCAAACCAGAGGAACACACACATTTCTGCATAGCCCTGTTGACTTTCTTTATGGCTTTTTCTTTACCCTGGGAGAAAATGGCACCTTGCAAATTGCTCCTTTGTATGATATCTGACCAAGCTATACCCCCATTCTTACTGTTCCCTAAAATGTCTGTTAGGTCATTCCTCATGGCCTCAATGAGTGCAGGAGTCTGTTTTGAGGTAAGGTTATTTCCACCTGCATGTATGATGACCCAATGTATGAAATTAAATTGACCGAGTGAGCTGTAAAACCGACCTTTTAGGTGTTTCCATTTCATACCTCTCCTACCCTGCCAAGAGATCCTCATGTGTTCCTTTGGTAACCCCATCCGTTGACCTGTCGCCTCTGCATGCTTCTTACCCCAAAAAATAAATGAACGCCCTAAGATCAGCAGGGCCAGTCTTACCAAGTGCGGGGCCCAATAGATGGGACTTTTACTGTCTGGCACAGGGTTCTATACGAGCTGGTGAAAAGTGCCTACCATTCCCTCTGTCCAAGTGACTGCTGCTGATCAGGGTTGGGGGAACACTGTTCCCCTCTAATATTTTTTAAGCTATGTCACAAAAAAATTATTTTGTGCAACTTTCGGTTACCAATGTAATTTATTATATATATATATATATATATACAGTAGTTCACTGCATACACAGCACAGGTATACATTTTCACAGTATATCTAAACATATGGTGCATTCTTTAAAGAACTACCCTTCTGGTAAATAGTACAAAAAATACCAATGCTGTCATTCATTTATGGTATCTCTCTGTACAGGCTATGAGCAAACTTACCGGGCAGTTCCTGCTGAATTGTGCTTAGTACAGGGGAATCCCTATAGAGGTACACATTCAGCAACAGGTGCAAACTACTAAAAAGCCGGACTCCCAAAGATTACATTATGCCGGGGTGTCTGCTAGGACTAGTCAGGGGGCTTGAGACTCCCCAACCTCCCCCACCGGGTTTAGAATGGAGAAGGTAAATGTCATTTTCAGCAGGTTTCCCTAGAGTCTAGTACTATAAGTTTGACAAAATGGAGAAAAATGCTTTTCCAGCATCTGTCACTGTGTCTTGCATATTTCTTTTCTTCCCTCACTTGTTTCTATTATATAATAGCTAGCAATTCTCCTTCTGATCATCCTCCTCATCTTTAGTCCCACTTTCCTTTATGGTTTTCTCCATTCTCTTTCCTTTTCTCAGTCTGCCATTTAATATTGCTCCCCTACATTAGCCATTCTTTCCCTTAAAACTCATGGAAGCTGCTGTCCCTACCTGCACTGCTCTCAGCACTGTTGCGTCATTTCCACTTGCCATGAAGAGGATTGCCCCACATACTGCTAGTTCTTGCAGGAAGTTGTAGTCCCGGTACAGCAGCACAGGGATTGGATAGCTTGTTCAACTCCCCCCTGTAGCCCATCCAATCCCTGAGTGGCTGTGCCGGGACTCTTACATATCTGCTGGAGGGAGGGGGGAGCGAAGAGGATGGAGTAAGCCCTATGCATAGGGAATTACACGCAGGCAGAGCCGCCATCCTTCCCTGCTGCAGCTTCTGTTACTGAGGGATCCCCCCTTTCTGCAGCTTTAGAAGTGCTAAATCCGTGAGGAGCTACAGAAGGGAGGGATTGCTCAGGGATTTGAAGTTTGTCAGGGTTCATGCTCACCACATACAGTATTATTGGGGGGGGGGGGGGAGGAAGTATAAGCTCTGGGCTGTGACGCAGGGCCCTATTGGGTGCAACAGGTCCAGTCGGCCTAAGTTGACTTATCCCCTGCTGCAAGAACAAAACAAATCACAAGATTTATATATATACATATATATATAAACAAACAGAGTACCGCACACATAGGGACTTTATGAAAAAACAAAAAAGTTTAATGAAAAAAATCCGACGTTTCGAGCACCAAACTGTGCTCTTCCTCAGGGACAAACCACTGTGGTTTGTCCCTGAGGAAGAGCACAGTTTGGTGCTCGAAACGTCGGATTTTTTTCATTAAACTTTTTTGTTTTTTCATAAAGTCCCTATGTGTGCGGTACTCTGTTTGTTTATTGTATTGTTTGACCAGCACCGAGGGCATTTGCTTTTGTTTGAAGGGTGTGCTCCTTTCTGTTCTTGTACATATATATATATATATATGTATATATATATATATATATATATATATAAACTAGTGGCTGGCCCGCTACACTTTTTCCATATAACCCATTCAGATGCCTTTTTGGACTTTATATCAGTCCCAGCTGATGTGTTAGAAAACAGTCTGTTCTGCTAAGGAGATATCTTATTTTGAGTTTTATAGTTCAACAGAAGTGTGAAGGAACCTATTTTGTAAAGCACAATATATTTATGCTGTTGTGGCTGGGTACCGTCGGGTTGTATACAATATAATGACATTTATTCTACTTTCTGTGTATCTGGAAGTCCCACCGGCTTCAGTTATAACTGACATCACTAAGTGCAGTTTAAAATTATATAATTCACTGGATATTTATGGCTCTTGTGTATCACACACACACACACATATAAGTATATATATATATATATATACACAGTTCCATAAATATTTGGCCAGAGACAACTTTTTTTCTAATTTTGGTTCTGTACATTACCACAATGAATTTTAAATGAAACAACTCAGATGCAGTTGAAGTGCAGACTTTCAGCTTTAATTCAGTGGGGTGAACAAAACGATTGCATAAAAATGTGAGGCCACTAAAGCATTTTTTTTTTTAAAACAATCCCTTCATTTCAGGGGCTCAAAAGTAATTGGACAAATTAAATAACTGGAAATAAAATGTTCATTTCTAATACTTGGTTGGAACCCCTTTGCTGGCAATGACAGCCTGAAGTTTTGAACTCATGGACATCACCAGATGCTGGCTTTCCTCCTTTCTGATGCTCTTCCAGGCCTTTACTGCAGTGGCTTTCAGTTGCTGTTTGTTTGTGGGACTTTCTGTCCAAAGTTTAGTCTTCAGCAAGTGAAATGCATGCTCAATTGGGTTAAGATCAGGTGACTGACTTGGCCATTCAAGAATTTTCCACTTCTTTCCTTTAATAAACTCCTGGGTTGATTTGGCTGTGTGTTTTGGGTCATTGTCCATCTGTATCATAAAAGCCGCCCAATCAATTTGACTGGATTTGAGCAGACCATATGTCCCTGAACACCCCAGAATTCATTCGGCTGCTTCTGTCCTGTGTCACATCATCAGTAAACACTATTGTCCCAGTGCCACTGGCAGCCATGCACACCCAAGCCATCACACTGCATCCACGGTGTTTTACAGATGATATTTTCCCAAGTCTCCGGCTCTCTGACAGCAGCCCCCCCTGCAGTATTCACCACCCCGACATCATAGGATTTTTATTTTCACCCCAAGGGAACTCCCCAAATTCCAGTCTGAGCCCCTCTGTCTTTATTCTGTGTGTATTTCAGTACTCCAGTGGGGAATAGCAAGTTTTTACATTACTGCCAGTAAAACATAGCATAGTTACTGGTGTCAAGGGGGCTATCCAGCATGATAAGTAATACAAATTTCCTTGTCTGTTAATGTATGTGAGATTGCAGTAGAACTAGAGTTCTCTAAGTTTTTTTTTTTTTTCCAGTAGCAACTAAATAATGGCTGCTAAGGTTGCAAAAGGGTCAACGTAAATCCAAGGGCTAGGGCCTTCCAAATGTAGACACATTTAAATTTACAGCACAGCTCTCTTGGCTAATGGCAAACAGCAACCACACAGCAACTTAAACTTCACAATAATGCACCACAGTCTTCAAAAGGTACAACATGCACTGGAGGCATTTATGGTCTGAAGAATGGTTCCCTTGCATGGCTGGAGTATCATTTGAAAAAAAAAAAGCACTTGGTTTGATTTCCCTCACCATTTCTAAATTCCTGCAGGTGCTTCACTCATCTTTGCTTATTCTTCCCATGTAGCACCACAGTATTATATATGATTGGCATGGAGTGCACCATATCAGCTCCATGTGCACCAACTCTTATGTTGTATTATAATAAATATATATATACTGTTTGTGTGTGTAATGATGGCTTCATATCTTGAAATAGTTTGAATATTGTGATGGCACTTTGGGGGTAGTTACATTAATTCTTTGCACCGTTACCACAACATATATTAACCCCCCAAAAATGTTAATGCAATCTCACCAATACCGTCATTTAATGACCAATGCATTCTAGTAGGCTGGATATCTAAAACTAGAGGATTGGTTGACATTAACTATAAGCTGGGCAGAGAAAATCTTTCAGTTCCCAGGAATAAAGACAAACATTGACAGATCACATAAGTATTTTATTAAACGTCCTATAACCAGCAGGTAAGGAACAAGCTTAAGTTTGTTTGATGAGACAGCCTGTGTGGTGATCTTATGCCAATCTCTGCAGTTGGTTTTCTTCTGCAGTTGCAATACCACCTTGGTCACTGCATGGTCCTACTGGCAAACATGTAGACCCATTACTGATTGGCTGTCTGTTACAGGTCCTCCAGTCACACGTGGGATGATGCACAGACAGAAAAAGTAGGAAAGCACATGGTTTGTTTAGTTGCACTGATGGGAAAGCCACATTAAGCAAGAATGGACAGCTGTGGGTTGAGGAGGCGGAATAAAAATATTTCTCCCTTCTGAGCAGTCGAAGAGCAGGCTGTGAGCCAAGTGAACTGGATCCCAATTGGAGAGCAAGTACAGAATGAACAGGAGAATGCACACAAGGGAAATACTACATTAGTAATACTTTAGGGCTAGGAGTCCCTTAATATTGAATTAATTTAGCACCAATGTAATCTAACTCACAAAGACTGACCATGACAGATTTCTGCAGTGACTTCATATATGTTCCAATACATTCGTTATATAAACTGTGCAGATTTATTTGACATAAAATTACATTTGTTAAAACTTTGATGACTTTAGTTATTCCAGCTTTCCCTTTTGCTATTAAAGGGGTTGTTCACCTTTGAATTAACATTTAGTATGATGTAGAGAGTGCTAAAATAATTATTTTTTATTTTTTTTTTGTACAGCAACTCTGCAGTTAGGAATTTGAGTAGCTACCTGGTTGCTAGAGTCCAATTTAACCTATCATAGAACCTATCATATAAATAGAAGAGAGAACGAATAGAAAGATAAGCAATAAAAAGTAAACAGTAACAACAAAATTGTAGCCTCACAGAGCAATAAATTCTTTGAATGTTTTTGTATGGTCAGAAGAGAAAGGCAAATCAATGAAAAACTATAAGAAATAAAAAAAGACCAATTGAAAAGTTGCTAAGAATAGGGCATCTTATACATACACACATTACCTGAAGGCGAGTTGATTTAATAAAACTGCGACTCTAGAGCAAACTGCAATAAGACTAATAACTGATAAGGTGTTATGGGTTACTGCCCTGGAGTAAAAAATAGTTGACCAGCATGAGTGTAATGTAAGCGGGGCTTAGCCCCTGCGTGTTTATTCAAAAAAAATACTTGCAGCTATTTTTGAATAAACACGCGGGGGTCTAATCCCCGCTTGCATTACACTCATTGTGCCGGTCAACTATTTTTTGCTGGACTGTGCTGGGAGTGCTGATTCTCTGGGCTGTGCCCCGAGTAAGAATTGTTGGAGGTAAGGGTATGCTGGGTGAACTTTCTTTGTCACTGCCCTGGAGTAACATTTATTCCATTTTTATAAATCCCTACCCCCCTTCAGATGTATTGATTGCCACAGTCTATATAGAAAAAAAGTGCTCTGACCAAACTGCTTCCTGTACTGTGGCTAGTGATACCGGGTGGCCTAATGGTAGAAAAGAAAACTGTCTGCTTATCTACAATCCAATGGGGGAGCATCAGCTTTTCTATTTTTTTTTGTTACTTGTATCCACACAGAACAAGCTTTGGAAACAAGGGATCCATGCTCTGTTCTAAAAACATCTAGAGGTTGTATTAGTATGTAGGCTGCTCTTATTATCAGCGCAGTACACTATGCAAACACAGTAGCTACAACATTTTTATATTTTAAGCAGATCTCCACAATACTAATCTACTTGGCTAGACATTGTTTTTAGGGAGAGATTTTTGGTTAATTATTATTTTGTTGCTCATTGTGGCCCAGTCAACGTAGGGTACATTTGCATGTGGAATTCATTCTACATCTCCAGCCTATGTGTGCACACTTCATATAAACTACCCGGATGGATTCATTTTGGATAAAATTAAAATGTGAGATACTTGTACTGAAAAGGGAGCTGTAGAGGTTTGTATACAGGAAACGTATGCTTTCTTCATATACATTAATAGCCTCTCCTGCGCAATGACAAAATGTTCCCCCATGCAAAGTGAAAGGAAGTCACTGCAATGCCCTTGTCCTGTCTATTGGAAGAGGTGCATCAGTAACTAGACAGGACATGGCACATTGCAGTTTCTCATTCTGTGAATGAGGGGGAGTCTTGTTTTTGTCCCATCCCACAAGCTGGAGCAACAATGGAGCAAAAAAAATTTTTTTTGTGCAATTGCTAGGGTTGCCACCTTTTTTCTATGTGTAAGCCTTTTCCCAACTGGGAGGATAGTGTGCATGTACCATCTGTGGGCCAGACTCACTTTGCTCTTTGTGGTCTGCACTCCCTGTACTTCCTAAAAAACTGTGTAAACGAGCCAGGGATAATCTCTAAATCAATTAGAATAAAAAAAAAAGTAACAGATGAAAGGTTCTGAATTCTACATGGAGCAACCCATGGATACTAATAATAAACCAAAACTGCAATAGTATTTCAAAAACACCAACAGCCAAAACTTAAACAGAGATTGTCTATATTGTCACAGGAAAACCAGAGTTTAGATTTGAAGAGGCGAACCCTTATGGGACTCTTGGCAACAGTACGGGAATTGGAATCAAGTCCTGGATTTACATGGAGCATCTCTACTGATGGTACCTCCTGATGTATTCTCCTGTTTACAGGATATCCCCCACAGAAAGCAGGTGCATGTACAATTTCTACACACTTAGTAATTCATGTGTGTGTGTTTTAAACATCTGACCCAGAAACATGCACTAGCTCAACGATGAAAGCAAGTTTGGGAACCAACGCATTAAGCTACATGCCAGCAAAACACAAATGGACCTTTTAAAGCACCAGTTCCCCCCACCCCCAAAAAAGAAACCCTTTCATTCTGGCACAACGGTAGCTCCAGCCAGTTACCATGTTTATAGTTTCAATGTAACACTGTGACTTAAATAGAAAAAGCTAATTACATCTCTATGCCCTCTTCTGGTGAATAGGGCCAGCAGCACAATGCCAGGAAGAGTACAGCAGCAATATCCAAATATTAAAGCGTCAGTGTCCATGGTGACAGTGCTCTCCTCGAATTCCAGTTTGCCAGCAATACCTTGAAAAGCAGTGATTTATTGGCATTCTTAGAACCAAGGACTTGATGCTTTTTTTTTGCCGCGGATACCAACAAGCTTAAAGAGTTTTTTTTACATGCATTCTGCCGTTTTCTGTATAAAAATGATGGCGAGTTAAAGACCAGAAGCTCAGTCCACAAAGGAAAAGGTTTTAAAGTGAAAGGAATGTGCTTTAGTTCTTTTTCTACAAGTTCTTCATGAAAAATAAGAATAATGACGACGCTCTCCCAGGTCTGTGTGGTGCCAGAATCTGCCAGGATTCTAAGATTTCCTCATCATTTCAGGTTTCCTATCCTTCTCCGTTTGGTTCCATGTACTTTGTGCTTTTTGTTCATGCACAGAGGCTACTTGAGTCCCATCGGATGACAACAAATGGAATGCAAATGTGCTCCTTACTGCAACACCAAGCCGACCTAAAAGCAAGCAAAGATGGCCATGGTCAATTTACCATTTTCCTAAATAAACCACACACAACCCCAGAGGAGACAAGGGTTATGACTTATGGGAAGGCTAGGAATATAGACAATATAAAGAAAGAGAGTTAAGCAGGGGGCATATTAATGCTTTGTTGGGGGACTTCCTATCCCTTACCAATTGTTACAATTGATCTTTGCTGGTATATTCTGTTAATAATCTGATTAACTGACTTTATAATCATATCAGTAAGCAACTAAAAAATCAGACTTCATTTTGTGGTGCGTATTATAAAGTACATTAGCTCTTAAAGGCAAAGAAAAGGCATCAACCTATTGCGTGTTGTTTTTCAATAGCTCCCAACCCTGACAATTAAGGCAATAGCAGACATTGCCATTTCAGCAGATAGGAGATGCCAGGGATGTTTAAAAATGTTGGAAGGTAATTTTAAGGTAGGGTAACAAGATCACTTCAGGGACTTGTCTAATAAATACACGTTGCAGGACAGCATAGATTGCATTTAAAATAGACTGCAATCCATTCAGCCATGCTAGCTGGATTTTTTTAGACGTGTGCCTGAATTTTCAAGTGATCTGGTAACCCTGTGTTAAAGTCGGAGCACACTGACTGGATCACAAGTGGAGGAAAGTGGATTTGCCGTTATGTGCTCCTTCCTGTAGCTCCATTGACAGTCATGGCATGGGCCTGTTTGAAGTTACACAGAGCAGATTTCGGCATGGAAACACAAAAGTATCCCTTATACGCAGGCAGGGGAAAGTGGGTGCGCCCTACCCCAAGAACTGCAGCTAATGAAACAACAAAGATAAGAGACTAAACTGTAAATAAATAGCACATGATTTTGAGGCACCTCATAGTGTGAGCTGAGCTGGACAAGGGGGTTAAACCAGTGTAGTTTCCCACTGAATCACACTATTAACCATATTATTTTGCATCTTTAAGAAATAGTTTACAAATGTAACCACACAAACACTATGGGTGTACACAATCACAAATGAACATTATTGTGGAGATTATAAAACTGTAGCTGTTGTTCTATTAATGAAATGAAATAATGCAATATATCCTGTTCCTGTTCAAAATTTACATTTATTTTCCTCTGAATATTCCACAATACAGTGGCCTAGCTTTGCATCCTATTTTGTATGTTATTTTGCTCTTATGAGGCAACCTCATCCAACAACTTAATTGTGCCCACTAGTGGCCAAATTATTAGGAAATAGTTTCAGATATGTGGTGTCCTAGACTTCTCACCTTTTCAGATTCCATGGCTGGACACTTCCAGTTATACAGATAATACTGCAGATTTCCATCTCCGATCCCAAACTTCAGCTTTTCCAAGAAAATTTTGTTTTCCATTAAATCAAGAGCATTAAAAACATCAAATCCTTTCTGCCAAAATGAGAGTAAGAATTGTTTAAAATATTTAGAATAGAAGTAAGCATGATTACAATACAATATATAATTTTTTTTTGGTGTTACTTTTAACTGCGACAAAATTAACTTACAGTTAGTATTAGAACTTAACTCGACTATGACTAGTGTTAAGAACATAAATAAGCTCTTTACCAATTTGGCAATTATTAGTGCATCATTCATGAGGTCCAACAAAGGTGTTTCTGTGTGAATGTTGTAGAAGGAATATGCTGCTTTCAAAGTTTTATGGATGGGGTGGTGCATCACTGTTGACGGTAATGTGTAGAAACTGAGAAAATCTGTAAGAACACCATTTGAACTCTGGAAAGAAAGGTAAAAAGAAGAGATGTAAACTGAGTACTATTATTTATGTGTGGGGGGGGGGGTATAAAATAAAACCTTCCTACTTTCCCAATATGAGTTTGTCTTGTCCTACTGAGATCAGTGACTGAGCTCTATAATACCAACAAAGATACAGTCTAACACCAACAAGAGATCAAAAGAGGCACCCACTTTGTGTCGTATTATCTCACTATTCATATCAGCATGCATTCCCACTTTTTGATGGAAATTTGTATAATCTGATTTAGTTGCTTGTTGGTCTTTAGCCGCCCGCGATAAATGAACGTGAATCGCCCGTGGGATGGCATAGGCGTTGCTTCAGTTTTTCAAAGTCACCTTAAGTTGCCCCACAAAGAAAATTTCGTGCTACTTCAGACCACAGAAGTGACGCTTATGCCATCCCATGGGCGATTTACGTTCTTGCCAATAGGAAGGCATTTTGGGGAGATTAGTCACCCGTGGTAGCAAAGATTTATCGCAGGCGACTAATCTCTTTGTAATCCCTTTATAGTCTACAAAAAGGTGGTGATGCTGATACAAAAATTAACAGGGTTATGAAAATGACTTAGTATGAAAGCAATTTTCCCTTTATGAAGTGTCCATGATTTATTAGTTTAAGAGCTCCTATTCATGCATAGAAGGGTCAGAAGTGGGTAAATAAATAGAAATATAAAGAAAAAAAGGGAAAATATAGTTCAGAATTATAATGGGAAGTGGTCCATACAGCAGGCACTTTGTGCACCAACCAAAATGCCATGTGTGCGACAGCAATTAATAAGACTTTAAATTTGATTGGCATAATAAAATTACCTCTACGACATAGGTGTCTATAATGTGATCCTGAGGAAGAAACCAGTGCGCAACCTCCTCTTCATTCATGAAAGGAGCAAGGTAAAACTGCTTCAGATAGTCATTAAGTAAATGCTGAACCATTGGAATATCCTTCCTCTCCATTGGTCTTAAACCTGCGGTCTTCGTGGCCTTGTTGGATTGAAAGAGTAAAAGATCAATGAGACTGGCAGAGCTAATAGCAGTTTACAACACTTTAATTCCATTAGGGCCTCCAGGGCATTTTATAATTAGAGCAGTAGGTTTTAGTGTACAGCACTAAATGAATTGGATTTATCAGCTATCGAGAAGCTACAGGAGCTTACATAAACCAGGAGCTTTCCACCTCTATCAATGCTTGTTTACCTTTAAAACTGATCTCCAAGTACCTCACCCACACAGCACTGTTCTATCTTTTAATAACATCATATTAGTAATAATACCAAAAACACTGCATTAGCAACTCATATCTCCAAAATGCTTTAGTGCAGTGCTGTCCAACTGGCGGCCCGCGCGCTGCCCCCCACCTGTCTGGCTGCTTCGATGGCTTACCTTTGTGTAAGCTTTAATTGGTATCAGTACTGAGATTAACTGGCCCCCTGCATGGCTCTCATCTCAGATTCAGGCTGTAATTATTATTTAAAAATGTAATCCCTTGTACTGTTCCAAATTATTTGCTCATTTATTTACTATTTCATGGGATAGCTATTTAGATTAGCATTAACTGCAATAAAATACCCTAATGTAGATCTTTATATGATCTGGCTGTGAAAGCTTGAGGTGCCTATATTAAAACTGCAGCTTAGGTAACTGATATTTAGAAGATGCCCCTAACACAGTGAGGGTCCATGTTTAGATGGCACATAGCCAGTCAGCAACAGCCCAGTGCTGTAAACACCTCACCCCACTGCCATTACAGCCAATTACATACTGTGCTCTGAAGTTCTACACACAACAAATGATATAAAAAGCAATAATAAAAGCGCGTGAGTGGTCTACTGTAATTACATTGACGATTTTGCTTCTAATTGATAATAAATTATCCCATGTCGCGTTTGAGACCAAAAAATGAAATGAGATTTCCCCAACATAGCTAATTAAATATCAGTTATATCCACCCAAATATGACATTTCAATTTGGACATGGATAATGGTTACTGCTCACTTAGATGCTGTTGCCATGGGTGCACACACTAGCTTATTGCTATGGCTGTTCATACAGTATCACTTACATCTGGCAGCCTGTAAAGCTTCATTGTCCTTTGTAACGTCATATTTCTACTGAGATGAGAAAACTTCACTTCTACCAGTTTTCTAGGATTCAGCGACCGATGCCAGTACCTGAGGAAAGAGAAAAGGTCTGACTTGTTCCTATAGACAAATAAATATTGACTTATGAACATTTTCTATTTGCTAAAGAAAAGCTATAGCCTATTTACTTGGTTTGTTTATTTCCAAACAAAATAGTTTGATGTCTGTGAATGTTTTAACATTTTTTTTTAAAATATTTATGACCAGTAAATTAATCTCCTACTGTCAAATAAAAACTTGCAAACCCTCCAACTTGAGTGGCTGAGCTACTGTAAAACTAAAGCACCCCCAGCCAGCAAAGCAGATGAGGGATGCTCGGAGATTCATGTTCCCCAACACAGTAAAGTCTTTATATCTGCTTGAAAGTGTCTTCATACACAGTATAGCGATCGCTATTAAGAAAAGACAGAACATATCTCTCTGTGAATAAGAAGCACAAAATGAAGTCCAGCTCTTTCTGATGGCTTTATCCGTACCTGCATGTTGATACAGGCTTTGGAAGAACAACGCCTGCTGTGTAAACTGCCTGGAATATCCCCTCTAAATTTACTCTCCTTGTTATTTCACGGATAAGCACAGGAGCCACTCTCTTCGATCGCAGCTTTTTATGGACACACAGGAAATTGATTTCTACCATCTTCTTTACACTGAGGGGGGAAAAAAATAAAAAAGTGAGTGCTAAATGCTTTATAAACATTGTAGGTGCCCTGAAGCAGCTCCTAATGTGCCATGTAAAGAATTGGCTCATCAAAGACTTTATGGTATCATATATCCACACATGTATTTATCTATTAATGCTTTACTTACGTATCATAAATACGGATTGAAGCAGGAACTGCACTAATGAAGCCCACTAGTTTCTTGTTGGAGGAAACCCTAACGCCACAGTGCCATTGCGATAACCAGCCAGGGGGACGCAAAGCCCTGCAACAAGGATTTATATATGAAAACACACACTTAATGGTTCCACCAAAAGCCCATTTATTACAAGGTTACAGAAATACAGGTCTGTTTTTATTTTTGCAATCGTTGTGTCAGTGTTTTAAGGTCAACAGCAAGGACTACCAGAGTGGTTATGAAAAATTGACAACAGTGGTGAAGACTAAAAATGAAAGAGCTTCCAGCAAAATTATGACTAACAGATTTTAACTGCAGTTATCTAAGACTAATGTCACATGAGGAGCAGCCTCTTTCTCCACCTGTGCTCCCCTCCACTAGTTCTGTGCCGATATAACTTACCTGAGCTAAAGGATTAACTCTCAATATACTGCATTTATACAATGTTACATTCTGTAACAATACAATGCTGATAAGTAACTAATTCAGATTCACACAGACCTGTGCATTGAAGCACAAGTCTAACATGGATGGTATTACTGCAGACTGAATTCCCAGACAAGGGCGGTTAATAAAAAAAACATTTTACATATACCATGTTTCTCTATGAGGGGGCTGCCATTATTTGTGCAGCAGTAGTTGGTAGAACTATAACTAAAAAGGCTGATAAGGGACAGGTTGGCAGACCAGTCAGGTCCCTTGGACCGATTCGGCAGCTAATCGGCCCGTGTATGGGGAGAACAGAGCGGCCTGGCCGACCGATATCTGGCCTGAAATTGGCCAGATCTCGATCGGCCAGGTTAGAAAATCCAGTCGGATCGGGGACTGCATCGGCTCGTTGATGCAGTCCCCGAACCGACTGCCCCATAACCTCAAATGTAATCCGATCGTTTGGCCCCAGGGCCAAACGATCGGATTATTTTTTTTTAGTCCCTTGCTACCCGATATCGCCCACCCGTAGGTGGGGATATCGGGTGAAGATCTTATAGTGTATGGGCACCTTTAGGGCTCTGGCACACGGGGAGATTAGTCGCCCGCGGCAAAACTCTCTGTTCGCGGGCGACTAATCTCCCTGAGTTGCCTACCCCTGCCATCCCACCGGCGAACATGTAAGTCGCCGGCGGGATGGCAGACGCGGCGGCGTGATTTCGCGCAAATCGCCGAAAAACACTCGCGAGTCTTTTTCGCCTATTTCCTGAAATCGCCCCGCCGCGTCTGCCATCCCGCCGGCGACTTACATGTTCGCCGGTGGGATGGCAGGGGTAGGCAACTCAGGGAGATTAGTCGACTAATCTTCCCGTGTGCCAGAGCCCTTAGAAACTACAAGAAACAATTACTGACAAAAGCAAAACTGTCAGTGACAAACGATCAACATAACCTATATGTAACTTTTAATGTACATTAATATTTTGAAGATTCGTTTTTTAATGTCAGTATCACTTTAGACTGAGGCCAGACATGTTAAATATGATTGAACCAGCAGCCATGAATGCCAAATTTGGCATGGCAAATAACCTTTAGCTACATGAAGCAGTTTAAGTTTCTAGAAAGCCAAAGAAAACCTACAATACTGTCCGTTCCTTACTGTTGAATGGTGGATCTATTAGGGATTTCATGATAATTCTACCCCAGAGAGTATTGGGTTGCCTAAAATGTCAAGAAAACCTTATTTAACAATGTGTATTTTTGCTTTACTACTAACCATTGTAGAAACTCCGGGGAATAATCAAATCGGAACATATTATCATCATCTTCCACATAATTTTCATTTAACAAAGTGTACAGTTCTTTTAGCTGCAGGGGAGACACAAGTATATGAAAAATCAATACATGATTTACATCATTCAACTAAGCATGGGGCGTGAATGTCAAATGTTATGAATCAAACATGTATTGTATATAGTAATTCATTACCCCCGTGATCAAATTGACCACCTGGTTAATTTAGATGCTTAGATTTCCAGAATAAGAGATTATTATACTTACCACCTCAGAATTACTCAAGTCCAGTGTGTCCCACATAAATCCCTGAGGCAAGGAGTATGGCTCTTGGCGTATGTTGTCCTTGTCAGGCTCAATAGGACCATGACATGTTATAATTTCGTCTAAAAGCATATGAGATGTTTATACATATTAAATGATGTGCATTCTATAGGTAAGTGACATAAGTGCTAGCTAGTTACCAGGCATAGCAGTCAGGGCAATAGCTCTGTTATCCATAAATAGACAGAGGCACACATAAGGGAACAAGATGTGTCAAGCTGACTTTAAATTGACTAGTGTAAAAACCAGCACAGTTTGTTAAACCGCATAAGATATGTAACTGCACTCCTGCACAAAATTACTAGGCATTTCAGTGTATCATTGGTGTATATTCTAATGTAACTCTGCTGTACACACTTAAAATAAAGAACATGAAATAACAGCAAACAGGTACCCCTTTCTAAGAAAGATCAACTTTAAATGGTCCAAATTATTCATAAGGAATTTCTAACCTGTTTAAATGTAGAATTCAGTTTCATTTAAACTTAAAAAGCAATGCTGGATTCACAAGATCAGTGTCGGACTGGGGTACCCGGGAACCACCGGATACATGAAGCAAGGGACCACCACCCAGCCACTGCCGCATTGCACACCTCTTTTGCCTCGGTCAACCCCTTTCTGCCCCACTGCTCTGCACCACACAACTACACCAACTGCACCTTCACTAAAATATTTAAGTTGCTCGTGTATTTTTAGAATAAAATGCAAAGCCATCTTTAATTAAGTTTAAATCTTCCTGAATGTGGCTGGCTTGCAGGCAGACAGCACGGCCCAACAGGATTGGGGCCCACAGGGGTCCTGGTATACAGATGGGCCAGTCCCACCCTGCACAAGGTACTCAAATCTAAAGCGGCCGTTAGCTTCACCTGTTCAGAGTACACAAAAACCTTTTTCAAATTAGAATGTGTTTGGAATTCTGCACTGAAAGAACATTCTGGTAAATCCACTGCATATAGATAGATATAGATAGATAGATAGATAGATAGATAGATAGGATAGAATCAGTGGCAGAGGGGTTTGTACCTCTGTTAGCTACCGGTATATACACAACCTGGCCAATGGTCAAATAACAGGCATTCCATTGAAAACAATAGATTAGCTTTATTTTAATCACTTAAAACAGAAGGAAGGTATAACGACCGGGGGGAGCACAATGTTAGGTACCCCCAAATGTTTATAAGGTGGACATACATGTTGAGATGTGCTTGTCAAGGTCGCCAAACATCCATATATCGTTCAGCCCGTGTATGGCCACCTTAAGACCCAGGGCTGGCGCTTCTGTTTGATGAAAACTGCACCGGCCCAGGGTACTTATGTAGAAGTGCCATGCTGCGATTTTCATCCACTTTTTCTACCTTCCTGGTGACCCCAGGATTGGTCGTGCATGCACAGAATAATGAAAAGTTGGCTTTTTGCCTCTAAGTTTGGCTTTTCACTCTACTGCATATGGACACCTGGACTGGACTGTAAAGAGGATCCAGGAAGATGATGATGGCGGCCTGACGCTCCTACAGTAGTACCCCAGGCCAGTGCAGTTTTCAGTGAACTTGAGCATTATTCCTAGCACTGTGGCACTCCCCAGTGATTAAACATTTTCTTTAACTTTCTTGCTTTGCTTGTTCCTATGTGCCATGAGGCAATTATCCTATTCTCCCAACATTTATGTATTTATTAATCCTTCTTTATTACTCTTAATTTTGTGATTGGCAGTGTTGCCTCTCACATCAGCAAACCAGTTGTGAAAGAATTAAAACACCACAATTATGACTGTACAATTACATGTACAGTATGTATCCCCAGTAAATAGGCAGTAGGGCTGCGGATAAACATACTTTCTGCCTACTGTTTTCATTAGGAATTATGTATAGATTTTGTAATTTCTTGCACTAAACAGGGCAAAATCTAAAACTGAAGCCACATTCTACTCCAGGTTCTTGCGAGGACAATTTCAAACAAACCCCAGTCCACTGCAATGCTCTCTGTATAAGCAAACCCCTCCATACCCTAAGCTGGAGCCTTTGTAAGACTTGATAGAGAGCAGCTCATTATGCAGAGGCTGCAGAATGTGACTTTACTTTTAATTTCAACACTTGCCCTTTTTAGAGTAAGAAATAAAAAAAATATATATATATATTTACTCATTGCAACAATAGCCAAAAAGTATGTTCAGCACAAGCTCTACTCATTGAACTCATGTTCCTAACCTAGTTGTAAACTTTTCTTCTAACTGTATCAGCTTTTACACAAATTGTGCCAGGGCCTGCTTTAGCTGGTGGAAATTGACTCTGGTGTTCCTGATGCCCAGCGCTGGCCACAGGATATACTACCAGCAAGTAAAGAGCTGGGCACTTCACTGTGTGAAAGTCTCCTGCCTGGCACCAAAGAGAGTTTTGTTAGAGTTAATGCCATAAAATATTCTGAAATATGTGGCAACAACATTCTTGCAACTGTCTCAAAGGAAACTCAGTAAGAAACATCATACTAGAGACTAAAGGTGGCAACAAACAGACAACATTTTATGGTAAGCTGGTTTTAGTACAAACGACTCTTTGAAAGTTGTAAGGGACAGATAACTTAAAGGGGTCCTTTGCCTTTTCAACTGGTCTTCATTTTTTATAATTTTTGAATAATTCACTTTTCTCTTCAGCTTTCAAAAGGGGGTGACTGACTCCTGCAGCCAAGAACTACTGCTTTTTGAGGCTACAATTTCATTTTAATTTTTATTACTTATCATTCTATTCAGACCCACTCCTATTTATATTCCAGTGTATTCCAGTGTATTCCACTGCCTGGTTGGACCATAGCAACCAAATACAGGTATGGGATCCCTTATCCGGAAACCCTTTATCCAGAAAGTTCCGAATTACGGGAAGGCCATCTCCCATAGAATCTATTATAAGCAAATAATTCTAATTTTTAAAAATGATCTCCTTTTTCTCTGTAATAATAAAACAGTACCTGTACTTGATCCCAGCTAAGATATAATTACCCCTTATTGGGGGCAGAACAAGTCTGTTGAGTTTATTCAATATCTGAATGATTTTTAATATAATTAAGTTATGGAGATCCAAATTACAGAAAGATCCCTTATCTGTAAAACCCCAAGCATTCTGGATAACAGGTCCCATACCTGTAGCTGCTAAAATTACAAACTGGAGAGTTGCTGAATATAAAACAAAATAATTAAAGACCAAATAAAAAAAAAAATGAAGATGAATTGCAAATTGCTTTAGAATATCACACATTTCCTTTAAAGGAGAAGGAAAGGCAAAGTCACTTGGGGGTGCCAAAATGTTAGGCTCCCCCAAGTGACTTTAATCGCTTACCTTCTACCTTGGGCTGGTGCCCCTGTTAGGAGAAAACAGCACCAGCCCGGTGTACCTGTAGCGGAGCGCTTCCTCCTTCCTACTCGCGCTGCTGCTGATTGTCCGGGACAGGCGCATGCGCAGTAGAGTGAAAAGCCGACTTCTCTGTTAAAGTTCCGCTATTCACTCTACTGCGCATGCGCGCGCAGCGAACCAGGAAGGAGGAAGCGCTGGCATCTACCCCGGGCTAGTGCTGTTCTCTCTGAACAGGGGCACCAGCCCGGGGTAAAAGGTAGGCTATTGAAGTCACTTGGGGGTGCCTAACATTTTGGCACCCCCAAGTGACTTTGACTTTCCCTCTCCTTTAACAGCAGAGAATATAGGGAAGCTTTGCAGCCACTATTTATTATTTTTCTTTCTGAGCTTTGTGAATTATTTCCATATTAAACCTAAAATAAAAACCTAAACATTTTACAGAATATAGGGGTTTTTTTTTTCTTGCTTAAACAAAAAAAAAATCACAGTACATCAAGATGATCATTCAAATTGTAAGATGATATCTGCAAAGTCTGGTGGTGTGTGTGTGGGCGACAGAAACAAATCATTTCCTGTTGTATATCACACAAATTTCAGTCCCATTTGATATCTAAATTAAAAGAAAGAAATGTCTACAAGGGGGAGGACAAATACGGTGTAAGTTCAGTTACCAACCCAGAGTTGAAAGTGCTACTTGCAAAATCACACTCCATGTGAGCAGCCACTCTCACTACTCTATATTATATTCAGGGCCACAAGGTAAGAACCTTGCTTCAAGCGGCAGGGAGGGGACAGGTACCAAGGGCAGAAAAGGCCGCCTCTGGTAACTTTAAAAGCCAAATTTGCATTACTTAAAATGAAAATTTAGCTCTGCTAGTGCAGAGAGTGCAATAGTGGCCCCTATGGAACCACTCCAATGCTAAGTTGTAAGCCTAAGGCAGCAACCCCAACAGCCCAATGCTGCCCCTCCCTCCCGCTCCGTGCTTACAATGGCATGGATTATTATATGGGTTGAAAACTGTACTTGCATCATATTTGTGCCCACCTCTTCTCAGGTGTTCTGCAGTGGCTCTGAAAAGCCATAAGCACAGACAGCTATGGGGCCACCTAAATATATTTCACACCATAAGAAGCAGCCCTTTGGCTTTGTAGAAATATAAATCATTTATGTTTATGACTATTTACAATAAAACTAAAAAAATAAAAATGCAAAATATGCTGGGTGGAAGGATCTACTCAATAGGAGATGGTGTACTGCGTTCTATGTACCACATTGTTCTTTAATATTATTTATGTCTGCCTGTGATTACTTACAGCCTAGCTAAAGGGTGGGAAACGTGCAGCTGAATGCTGGATTTATCCAGAATGCTTGGGACCATAAGAGATCTATCTGAAATTGGGCCCACCATACCTTAACTACTAGAATGTGTGGTTGTTCTTTAATCAGACAGAATGGAAGGGAAGTAGGGAAGGAGCGAGTGAGAGGGTATAGAGATAAACAGATAAGACACAGCAAAGACATCACGGAGGAAAAGCAACATTGCAAAGGATCACAGGCACAGATGGAAACACCAAGAAGAGGCAACCACACTGCTATTTACACTTCTATAATGTCCATTAACCATGTGACAATAATGACTGAACAATATGTAGAACAGATGGCAACACCAAAACTATATCATGATTGTCCAAAACCAGAAGGCTGCTGGCAACAAGCAGCTCCTACTTATATAAATGGGCCCAAACAAAATGTGTTTTATTCACTACCACTAAAGACTTTACTGAACGAATATACTTCTTTTTGCTATGCAGTAGTGTAGCAGACAGGAACCATCAACTAAAGAAACATGACAGCAATAAAAAACAAAAGTAGAATTCAAAGAAACAGGTTACCATGTAAGGTAAAGAAACACTTATCCAAATGAATGACATTTATAACACCCCTCTAAAAATATTTGCTGTGAGTTTCCTAGTGCCAACTTACTAAGTTTGGGTACAGGCTGTGTATCCCAAAACTGGTATTTACGTTTGCTTGCCTCATCAAGGTTCTTTGCGGGTCCCTGGCAGGCAGAAAGCAGCTCCATAGCTCTCTGGATGTCTTGCAGTTTTTGCATTGGAATGGCTGGATTCTGTAAATATAACAATTGGTAGCGGTGGTTACATTTATTGACTGGAATCATGGAGATAACAGAAAAAACATATTAATAAAAAACAAAGATTACCAGAAAACTAGATAAAGCCTTATTTTATTTGCAATTTGGTATAGGATGTTATGCCACTTCTCACTGCCCCTAAACCGCTTAAGTTAGAGCTGCCCAGTCTACTCCCACTTATATTTAAAAGCAAATGAGCAATGTCCAGAGCTGCCTCCAGTGGCAAGAGAGAAGTGATAAATGCCACGGGGCCAGAACTTTGTACAGTAATCACTATTATAATCCACTACAGAGCAATATAATAAAATAGGACTATGAGTAAATTCATACTTGCATGGCAGCCCATAGTTAAGTGAGCACAACAAAACAAATAAAAATCAGTATAAGATGCCCAGTTTGGGGGAGAATGATGTGCTTAGGGATGAACTGTGCAATCTGGGCCTTACACAGCACTGGGTCCATAGAAGCAGCACTGCCAGCTCCTAATAAAGCTATGGGAAACATGTGAATTTGAGCCTGTGCATTTACAGAGAGCTATGTAAATGTTGAGGTTTGCAAAAAGGTTGCTTTCTGTTTGCTGTTCATAAGAAAACTATCACCTTGTTGCAGGGTTTATATGACAACTGCAACTTGGTGGGACAGTCACAGTTTGTTTCCCACAGACTTAATTGGGGCAACTTTCTGCATGCAATTCATAATAAATGACACTGTAATGCTTCATGAAACATTTACTGGCAAAGATTATGGGATGGATAAGTAAGCGTTTTATCATAAAAGCCCCTAAAATGACAGCCCCTAGAATTATATCTGGCTATAGGGCCAACAATCGAATTACAATGATGGGAACAGGACCCATCGGAGCGAGGACCACATTAATCAAGTTGATGCGGTCCCTGATCCAACAGAAAAATCAAACCTGTCCAATTTTAGGCCAGATATCGGTTAGCCTGTTGGGGCTCCCCATTCAGGGGGCAAATAAGCTGCTGAATTGGTCTGAAGAACCCATATTGTCATCATAAATCTGCCCATGTATAGCTACCTTTAGCCTGGGACTGCTCCCATAAACCCCCCTCATTTGTGTATTTTTAAATCTTTCATTGAAGACAATGGATTTTGCCTAAGATATATTGTACTACGCAGAGAAAAAGCAAACATTGTTAAAAATTGGTATTTGCATTAATTCTGGAACAGGTATAGTACCTATATTTGTTTTCAAACAAAGGTGTAAGCTTGTACCTCCAACCTTCCTGTAATAAAATAATCCCATGCCATGCCTAACAGGGTAATGCATTACATGGACAGAACAAACACATTTGATTTATTGCTGTGTTTGTACAAATACATGTAAATAGCTTTGTAATTGCAAAAAAACAAATGGTAACATCAATGATTTTGTTTATCACAATTATAGTTGACAATCTTCTTTAAAGGATTTATCCAAATACTGAACTGAACGCAACCCCTATATTTTGTAAATTCAAATATGAGCAAAATCTAAAAAAATTAAATTGAACATTCATAGGAATAAAAATACCTTCAATTAATGTCACATTATATTAAAGGTTCAGACTAGGTTTGGCCAGGTGTTAAGCCATCTACCAAGTCTGAATCCTGGAAAAAGTGGTGGGATTCTGAACCAAATTCTTCATTGGATACTGACAATTTTATCCTTGATCACTTCCTAAATGCTCCCCCATAGACAATGTTAAACAAATGAGCTGGCACACCTGCTAGTAAGCCATTTTTTTCATGCACTCCAAGGTACAACTTATATATATAAAAAAATATTATATATATTTATTATATTTTATTCTTCTGCTTCACAGATTTACCCCACATTAATGTATTGTAATACTAGAACATGGCCACCTTCCATTAATCCAAGCACTTACTTTTGAAGGCTGCTGTGTCCTTATTTCTTGAGAATCAGAGGCAGAGTCTGACTTTGTGCCACCAGAATTTGGCTTTTCTTTTTTCCGCTTTTGTTTCTTCTTCTTTTTTTTGGCTCCTAGATCCCCGGCAGGGCTCCTGTTGGGGATGTCAGAGCCAACAGCTTAACTACATTCAGTTTCTCACCAAGACTGTACATGCAGTGGTTTTGCTGAATAAGCAGGTGGCGCTGGGAGTTGTACAGTAACTCAAAACAGCAAGAGAACTACAGGCTAATTCCTATTCTCTACATTCATAATATGTGGCTCTATGTACTCATATACCCAGGTGTTAAACTAATGAATAAATCCTTACAATGCTTTCTCCCTTTTAGTGAACTGATGAGAGACTGGCCTCATAGGTTCCTCAGAGTCACACTCTGGGGTAGCTAAATAAACAATCTAAGGTGATTTTTATGAAATGAAAATATACCATTTCTATGCCCACCATTTCTATCACACTAGATCTGCAGCAAACTCTACCCCACTGGGCATATTCCCTCCTCCTTTGCCAATGCACAGATCATTTGAGTATGTTCACTGCAGGTTGTGTTATGCAGTAGGTGCTATTCTTTATATTCCACCATTCTTCTAGGTCTGAAAACTTTTTGTCTCTGTACTTTTGTCTTTTGCCCCTGTTACCACAGACCACTGGATGGTGACAGCATTTGGAAAAATGGCAGACTAAATGCTAGTTGCTTATTGGTAATGTGTAAACACCGAAGCTCTAAAGCTGCTACATGCGTTACTAATGTTGTTTCATTGGCAATGGTTAAAAAAAGTTAAAGAAGCAGAGGGCACATCAGAACTTAGGCTTGGTCCTTTAATACACTAGATTACTTTTTAGGAAACACTGCCTCGGCCAAAGCAATGAGTAGGCCTTTCCACCTGCGACTCCTACAATTCAAGCCAATCACCTCTGTGGCATATGGCAGAACACCAAAAGCTATTTTTCCAAAGCTTGTTGAACCAGATGTGGAGAAATCCCATAATAGTTGGGGCCCAATTTACTACTGGCAATACAGTTTCTCGCTCAAATCAGTGATGAGACCACCAAGAACTAACGGGGCCCAAAACATGAACTGTGTTTATAAGCCGGCTGTAGTTCAGTATTCAATAATAGCATTTTTTATACTACTCATTGTGACTTGTAAAAGCCTGGCCTTGAAGAATAAAGCATTAGAGAGTAAGGCTAAGGGCCCATGGAGCGAGTTAGTCGCCTGCGGGCGACTAACGGCTCTGAAATAGCTTTCCACCCACAACAATAGGAGTCACCGGTGGACAGGCCAAGGCTTCGCTTTAACTTTCCAAAGACACGCAAATTTTCCTCCTATAGGCATTTCAGAGCGCTTAGCCGTCTGTGGCAATCTGTAACTGGCGACTAACTCACTCGGTTCGTTTTTAGCCTAATACAACATAATCTATTAGGGCTACAATAATCTGTTCATCTCTGACTGATGCCACTGCTGCCCTAGCAGAGATGGTTATAGCATCAAATGGAGGAGCAACTTCATATTAAAAACTGGGGGTTTCAGAATTAATTCTTGGACAGGCAGGTGTCTGGATACTTTTAGCCATATAGTATATAGGTTTGTTCCAAAATTCCAGAAACACTATAACAGCTTTAATTTGACTTCTGTTTCTATTTGAGCCAAACCTGTCAAGCATCACAATATCGCCATTGTTATTAGGAATGCCCTTTGTTAATTATGGTAATTGCTGCAGCACAGCTACACCCAAAATTTTTCCATATGAGCCACACTGAAAAACCCCAAAATTAAAGACAGAATACAGACAGCGGCCTAACTTGGTCAGGCTGGGCCCCCCCTGCAGAAATATATTTTGAGAAGGCCCAGCAAAAAAACGTAATATTCCATTTAAAATGATTTTCAGTTAGAATGACTTGTGAATGTGTGACCTCGGACTCTGCACCAGATTTGGGGAGTGAAACAGATCACAGCTTTCATCCAAATCTGGTGAACACAGCAATAATAGACAGAAAGGCAAGGTCGGTAAATCTATTATTACAGTAGACTCCATAAGAACACTTGTGCGCTGAGTGGCACAGGAAGCTTGTCAATTGGGCGACAGTAGTGCTCTCAAATCAGCCATTTCTATTGTGCTTAGATCCCAGCTGTCCAGCTGTTGTCTGTCTTCTCTGTGAATTGCTGCACAATTTCTAGGTCACATCTGTGTGCTTTACTGACTAAAATCAATAGAAATGTCAGCCAAGATCACTAGGCAAAAGGCCTCGTGTCTGCTTTGTACATTTTCTAGGTATTGTCATTTCTCATTAACAAGAATAGGGGGAACATGTATTTATTCTTTCATAAAAAGAATGTAAAAACTTGGCAATGCTTCAGGAGACCTCATAAACCCATTCCAGGTCCTAAAGAATGTGAATATGACAAACAAACAAATGCATTTCCACAAACAGAAGTCCTTTCAACAATTCCAAAATCCTTGCATTATGATTTTATATACAAATGCTATTACTTTATCAGGAATTTTCTTACTCTCCATGGACAACAACTGAAACGAAGACTGAATGAGTGGGTGTTTGATGACAAAAAGATTATGATCAGCCTTTACCGATATCGAGCCAACTTATTACAAAGCACTTTTCCCCATTTAGCTGAAAACAAAGCAGGGGTTATAATACTTATTATTATTATTATCATCAGCATCATCATCATAATCTCATGTTGCTCATATGAATTTAATATATGAAGCATGACATTTTAGAATGTAAGACAAGGAATCATTAGCAAAGGGACAGGGTTGCTGCTATGAAGTAACAAGAGCAAAGCTGGTGTGTATGAGGAGGAAGAATGGCTACTGGGGCAGAAACAAATCTAGTTCATGCACATCCAGGCTGTGCCCACAGATAAGAATGATACAAACAACCCCTCCAATATGTTTCACAGTCACTTACTGAGAGAAGAGGCAGAGATGGAGAAATCAGCACTACAGAATGCAATACTGTTATTTGTGGCAACTTATAGGGATTTCAGCTTAAGCCTCTTTGGAGCTACCAGCTATTAAATACTTTGCTAAGCTTTGAATAAAATGCGGCTATACCCTCACAGCAAAGCTTTTCCTACTCATTTGGATTTCCCGGAACAACAATGTAATGGCCAGAATTTACCCCACTTTACTTTTTTAAAAAGTAAACATAATTTTAAGCAACTTTGCAATATAAATCAGTTGAAAAATATGCATTTTTATGCATTTTCATGATTTTTAATGTAATTACATGGTTCAAACATTTACCTGTTCTCCTGCTGATCTGTCTGACTACTTTGACAAATGTAACAATAGTCGACTGTCCTCAGCCTGCATCCTCCAAATCCCACAATTCCCTGCACACATGATGTCAATAAGGAAAGGAACATCACTGTACAATACATTGTAGGTTATGTTGTTCCTGCATGGTGTCTGTAAGCTGTGGAGTTGTTGTGACTATTTGTAACATCAATGTTTTAGTCCCTTCCCTGCCAGGATTTCAAATGATGCAGAAAGAGAAGAACTGTTTTGCAGCTGGATTTCAGCATATAAAATTGGTATTTATTCATACTTTTTTGAAGAAACAGATTACAGTGATAGGTTATTAGGAGTTTCTGTTGCCTTGAGAGGAAACTTCTGCGATTTCACTGAAATCGCGCCGCCACTTATGCCATCCCACCGGCGATTTACATTTTCGCCAGTGGGATGGCATTTTGGGGAGATTGTCGCGGGTGACTAATCTCCCCGTGTGCCAGAGCCCTAAGCCTCAGGTTACTTAAGGGTGAAGACACACGGAGCTACTAGTAGCAGCTACTTGTCATGGCTACTAAAAAAGATAATGCTGATCATTTACTGATAATGGTCTCTACGTGGGTTTTAGCAGAGATAATTCTCAGTATTGCCTATGGAAGGACAATTCATTATAAGGATTCATTATATCTTAGCTGGGATCAAGTGCAAGTTACGGTTTTGTTACTACAGGGAAAAAGGAAATCATTTTTTAAAAATCTATGGGAGATGGACTTCCCCCTAATTCGGAACTTTCTGGATAACATTTCCAGATAACAGATCCCTTACTGATAAATGGGAAGTTCATCACTTTGGAGAAGCGATGGTAACAGTGCATTCCATAGTCCATCTTACTGAACCTAGCATTTTTCTGCATATCACAGTGAAGCACCAATAGTAGTTTTGTGCGCCTATGCACAAAAATGATATACTTATTATCACACTCAGCTTTGTATTTGCAAGGAACTATACTGTGGTTTCAGTGAGCCCTTTGATGTGGCTATTAGAAAAGGCCTATGGCAGGACTGGCACGGCATCCCTGGGTCCTCCCACCCAAGCCATGCGCATTTTTGTTAGTTCAAGATGGCTCTATTTTAATGGAATTAATCCCTCTCGACACATGCCAAAAAAAAAAGAAATGTATTTATATATGGGCCCTGCACAAGGCCTCAGGAGCATCACAGTGCAATGCATTGTGGGTTATGTAGTTCCTGCAAGCTGTGGAGAAGTTGTTACAATTTGTAACATCAGTGTTTTAGTCCCTCCTCCCCTGCCAGGATTTTAAATGATGCAGAAAGAAAAAAAAACTGCTTTGCACCTGGATTTCAGCATATAAAATTGTATTTGTTCATACTTTTTGAAGGAACAGATTACAGTAATAGATATATTAGGGGTATCTGTGTTGTGTGGAACTCTTAAACAAATTTTAATTTAGAAGCTGGAGTTCCGCCTTACAGGATATGTAAACTCTCAAAATAAAATGTTAAATTGTTTACAGCATTCTTCTGAGCACTTTTGCATTTTACATTATTGTTTTCTAGCTTCCAAGATATTAGCAGTTATTAAACTGCAAATATAACTATTTTGAAACAGCAGCGTCACCTGCTAGTGAATTCAGCAGCTGTCTACAGTCAGGAAATAAGTCTGAGAAAAACCCACGCTGCCTAAAACAGAACAGGGAAACATCAGGTGATTCTTCACCCTCATTTTGACACAGGAGACCCCCTTAGATCCTATTCATCTTCCATTAAAAACCATTGCCTGGTTACTAGGGAAAGCAAGCCCTAGCAATCATAAAGCCATTTACTTTCCATACTGTAGAGCTGAACAGCAGAGTATTTAAACCCAACAGCGTATATCATATTAAGCGCCACTACTGAGGTATAGTACCCCTTTACAGTAGCTTTACTACAAACTGATGGCTGACAAGCAAAAAGTACATGATTCAGTACATCAGAGCCACATTTGCCCCAGCAATATATACAGAGTTGGGGTGTTAGTCTAATAATGGAATAAGGGGGCTGCCCAGATATTCAGTAGCAGATACCAAGATGAATGGCAAGGGCAGAGACAGAGGATGGGGGTGGAGGAGAGCAGAGAGGAACAACCTGCAGCTTGGCCTGTAGTTCTAGAGAGAAGGCGAACTGGCAGTGCGGGCTTGGGCCCAGAAATATTAGGGATGTGCAACCTGCAAACCCTCCAGCTGTTGCTGAGCTCATCCGCAGCTCTGGGAAATCCCAAGGGGAGGTGAGATGCTAAGGATGCAGGGCAAATTGCCTCTCTGTTCAACACTAATATCAGCCCCCGTAAACTACAGCTCCCAGCATCCCCTGTAACCGAGGAAATACAGTCCAGAAGCACATGCAACATCCCAGCGCAGCCTCCTGTCTCCCACCCCACACAGCTCCCGCCCGGTACCCTGCCCGCAACATGCTGCAATGATGGCCACCGCCGCCTTACCCCTTGGCATGCTCGGCTTCGTCCTCGTTATCCCCGTCTATGCCGCAGGTGTCCTGGTCATCCAGGTCCAAGCTCTGCTGGCTGGCCGCGGACTCACTGTCCTCCGCCATCACGGGAGAGAGACACAGAGAGAGCAAGCAGGGGCACAGGCAGCCACCGCAGCCCCCTACAGCGCCCTCTAGCCGCCGGGAGAAGGAAGGGCAGTGCGCTTCCCTTGGTATCTTTCTACCTGGAGAGGGAACCATGGGGGGCTTGTGCTGATATAGGGAATACCCTGTCTGCCTCTGCCATACATTCTGAGTTTTCATTAAGCGAGGAAAACCTATTTTAAAAGCATTATGTAGAGCAGTGCTGTCCAACTGGCGGCCCGCATGCGGCCCGCGACCCCCCTCTGTGTGGCCCCCCACCTGTCTGGCTGCTTTGATGGTTTACCTTTGAGTAAGCATTAAATGGTATCAGTACTGAGATTAACTGGCCCCCTGCATGGTTCTCACCTCAGATTCAGGCTGTAATCCCTCTGTATTGTTTAAAAATGTAATCCCCTGTGTTTTTCACACCTTTTAATCCCTGCATTGTTCACCCCCTGCACCTCAGGCTCAGACTGTAATCACTCCCATTGTTCACTTCTTCACACCTCAGACATAGGTACTGTAGGCAGAGTATGGCACATACAGCCAGCATAGGGCAGGTAGAGTATGGCACACACAGGCAGCATAGGTCAGGGAGGGTATGGCACACACAGGAAGGGTAGGGCAGGCAGAGTATGGCACACACAGGCAGGGTAGGGCAGGCAGAGTATGGCACACACAGTCAGGGTAGGGCAGGCAGAGTATGGCACACACAGGACGGGTAGGGCAGGCAGAGTATGGCACACAGGCAGGGTAGGGCAGGCAGAGTATGGCACACAGGCAGGGTAGGGCAGGCAGAGTATGGCACACACAGGCAGGGTAGGGCAGGCAGAGTATGACACACACAGGCAGGGTAGGGCAGGCAGAGTATGGCACACAGGCAGGGTAGGGCAGGCAGAGTATGGCACACACAGGCAGGGTAGGGCAGGCAGAGTATGGCACACACAGACAGCATAGGACAGACAGAGTGCTGCCTGTGTGTGCCATACTCTGCTTGCCCTATGCTGCTTGTGGGAGGTGAACCTGGCAGGGGTTTGTTGTGGGAGTTTGTTAGCAGTTGGAAATAGCCATTAAATGGTCCCTAAGGTGTGTAATTATGTACTGGGGGTTGCTCTGCTATCCACAGGGGAGGAGGAGGCATATGGAATTTAAGGGTATATCTTAATATGACATAATTCTTTCACATATGAATGATGGTTGATATCCCCACAGTAAGGACCAAGCATTTGGGATTTTGCTGTGCTACCACCATTGTGATAAAATAGGTGTGGTTTGAAGTGGGTGTGGTTTCAAAAAGGGGAGTGGTCAAAACTGGCTTCCATTAGCGGCCCTCCACCATGTATGCTAGAGAAATTCCGGCCCTCGGCACCGTAGAAGTTGGACAGCACTGATGTAGAGTTATGCTAAATTTGGCTATTTCATGTTTTTATGATTATGGTTATTTGGCCCCTGGGAACCACACGGTCCCACAATCCTAATCACAAACACTCACTAGGGGGCACATTTACTTACCCACGAACAGGCCGAATGCGTCCGATCGCGTTTTTTTCGTAATGATCGGTATTTTGCGATTTTTCGGAAAATTTACGCAACTTTTTCGTAGTCATTCCGAAAGTTGCGCAAAATCTGGTGATTTTTTCGTAGCATTAAAACTTGCGCAAAAAGTTGCGCCTTTTTCGTAGCCATTCCGAAAGTTGCGCAAAATGTTGCGATTTTTTCATAGCGTTAAACAGTCGCGCCTTTTTCGCAGCTTTCGCGCCGAGTACGAAACATTCGGATTCATTCAAGCTTCAGTATGGTGACTTTTCTTGGGCCAGGTTGGAGCTGCAGGGTGCCATTGAGCCCTATGGGAGACTTTCCTTGGGCCGGGTTGGAGCTGCAGAGTGCCATTGAGCCCTATGGGAGACTTTCCTTGGGCCAGGTTGGAGCTGCAGAGTGCCATTGAGCCCTATGGGAGACTTTCCTTGGGCCAGGTTGGAGCTGCAGAGTGCCATTGAGCCCTATGGGAGACTTTCCTTGGGCCGGGTTGGAGCTGCAGAGTGCCATTGAGCCCTATGGGAGACTTTCCCTGGGCCAGGTTGGAGCTGCAGAGTGCCATTGAGCCCTATGGGAGACTTTCCTTGGGCCGGGTTGGAGCTGCAGAGTGCCATTGAGCCCTATGGGAGACTTTCCTTGGGCCGGGTTGGAGCTGCAGAGTGCCATTGAGTCCTATGGGAGACTTTCCTTGGGCCAGGTTGGAGCTGCAGGGTGCCATTGAGTCCTATGGGAGGCTTCCAAAATCATGCAAAGTCTGAAAGTTTCGCCCGCCGCTTACGAGCGCTCAATACGAAAAAGTCGCGACAAGATACGAGCGAATTGTAATGGCTATGAAAAACTCGTGTTTTTTTCACGCAAGTCGTAATGGCTACGAAAAACTCGCGTTTTTTCGCGCAAATCGTATTGGTAACGAAAAAGTCGCGTCAATTTCAGAAAAGTCGTAAAGGCGCCGAAAAAATCGCAAAAAATACGAAAAAGTCGCAAAATGTTCGTTTTCCAATCGGAATTTTTCCAATTCGGATTCGTGTCTTAGTAAATGTGCCCCTAGGAGTCTTATCAGTGGTGCAGCTAGAGCCTTGCCACTGCCACATTTAACTGAGCTGTTCTTTTGCAATATACATTTTCAGTCATACTGTGGCGGATATATTATCTTGGTGATGGCCCCTCAGAGTGAGCATTCTTATTTTGTAAAAGACACACCCTGTTTCAGTTAGCTTTAAATCTGCTAAACCCTCAGTACCAATAAAACTTTTTCCTTGTAGTTGCCCAGCTATCCAGTATATGCTACACTATAAAAAGAATCCCACGAAGGGTCACTCCCTACTGATCCCTCTGGCTGGCTAATGGCCATTAAAAACTATGGATTCACTGAACCCTTGATTGGGTTCGCTATTCAGCAAAGATTTGGCCTTTTTCAGCAGGATTTGGCCGAATCCAAGTGTCTGGCCAAACCAAATCTGAACTCTTAAAATCAGGTGACCTTTGGTTACATGAGCATGGAAATAAAAAAAAAATTAAAAACCCACTAAGGGCCACATCCATCCCATGAACCTCCATTTGTACATCCTAGTATAAACCTTTAATGACAACACTAAAGACCCAATGTGATTTTGACCCTTTCAGAGATGTTTCAATTTTTCTCAAGTCATAACCAGCATTTTAATCTACAGTATGTTCTTCTTAGGTGGGACCTAGAAAGTCATACTTCCCTACTTTCAGAGGCCTCCTAGTATAAGCTTTGTTTTATCTCCTGCCAGTACCTTTCCTTGTTCAGCCATGAAGCTACATCTTCACTAAGCCCATTGCACCTGACCTGACCTGAAAAGTTCACCCTGCTTGGAAGCACCAGACCATGGCTGAGATCTAACTTTACAACTATGACACTCTCAATAAGGTACTTTAAGAATAACTCTCTTTTGTTGCAAACTGCATCAGGTTTGAGTGTTTAGTGATGTCTCAAATGCAACTGGCGGTTTAAAAGAAACACTGAACTGATTGCTCTTGCAGACTACAGTAGGCAAACCCAATTTCAAGGGCCCCTGAGACAAGGAATTAGGAAATGCAAATAAAAGGGTTAATGACAAGACTCCCAAACACAGCTCTAATGAAAATGAGAAGTATCTGGTTGCTTGTCTCCATGGTGATTAGTATAAATGTTGGCAGGCCATGTGTTCCTCACATGTCCTGTCAGCATTTAATGCGATAATATGATGTTTTTTCCTTAATTCTAGTTGCAGGATCATTTCTGTCTTTGCATAAATCTTCTTTGTTAGAAATTGTCAATGTGAAAAATTCGTAGGATAGATCTTGTTCAATATGAGTGGAATGAATAGGGCTTAAGCTGAATGTACTATGTGCATATTGGTTTTTATCAGTATTTTACTTTGGAAGCGCCAGGAAACTCACCAAAAATCTTCAGAGGGGCCTGTTGCAAACAATTCCTCCTCCCCACATCCCCCTCTCAGCCCACTCACTGCCTGCTTGCGGCCCTTCATTGCCTTGGGCGAAGTTCAAGCAAGGCGAGGGGCTGGGGTGGGGGGACTGTGATGCCGCAGACCCTGCGGTCCAGGCCCCTCTGTCCCCCAGGCCCCCTCCAACCATGGGGACTGTTGTATATGTAGTTAAGCCACTTTTTTAATCGCAAAGAATCTATGTTTTCTGCTATTTCTTGAGCTAAACACGGAAAACGGAAACTGAAGCTACTCCATGTTTGGTCCTTATGAGGTGCACAGATAATGCCTCTGCATAATAAACACCTTCTCACACAAAGAGGCAAGTTATGCGGTTGTATTTTGGGATTCTTATTATCTACCTTGCAAGGACCAAAATAAAAATAGTTTTAGTACCCTGTTTGCTATGTTAGGCTCAAGAAAAAACACAAATCTTTTTGTTGTGATTTAAACAATGGGCAAAAAGTACATTTCGCCAAGCCCTTTGCTGCCATTACCCTAAGGCACATGTGTCAAACACAAGGCCCGGGGGCCAAATACAGCACTACTGGCTGTTTTATGTGGCCCCTGGTGACTGTGCCTGACCGTGCTGCACCAACTGCCTGACTGCACTGTGACTGTGCCTGACTGTACAGTATCTTAATAAAAAATTTGGCCAGCGACTTAGCCTGTGTTTTAGATTTCAGCCCCCTTATGTGACTGAGTTTGACACCCCTACACCCCTGCTAAGGGAAAAAATACACCTATAAACTTTAATCCGCCCCATGTTGCAGAAGCATGGACAGACATAGCATCTGCCTTTCATCGCTCACGCCGAACAGATTTTTGTGCAAAACTGCACAGTGACTAACTCTCTCTCACTTGTACAACTTACACTAAGTCACCTAAACACCTTGCCTAAGGATTATTTATTCACTGCCTTTTTTTGGCCCCCAGGCTGATGACTGGATCAAAACAGAGGCCTATGCAGAAAATATAAAAAAAATCTCAATGCTCTTTTGATGGATATCAATGCAGGATTCTGCTGGAAGAGGGCTATTAACGCATGCATTTTTAAAAAAAACATGTTTTCCTGTGACAGAATCTCTTTAAGATGGCAAAAAGGGCAATCTGTGCTCCTTCCCTATTTTTTCCTTCCATTCCAGCAATATATCATCCTGTATACCACATAGCTTGTAATTCTACTCTCTATCTATTTCCAATTCTGTGCTCCTTCTCCTTTCAGTTCTCCTCTTTCATAATGTACCATTAAATACACCATCCCTTTTTTATTCCTCCCTAAATGTCCTCCCATCTTCTGTCCCATACCCTAACCATTTCCCATCACCCCAATGTACTCCATACACCCCTGCAAATATATCATGTAGAAGGCAATATTCCTTCTAATTTCTGTGAGCACAAAATATATATTTTTTTAAAAGCGTATGTGACACCTTTAAAAACTGCGCGAGCAGGTTGGTAAAAGTACAAATTGTCTGTTTTAACACAAAATTCCAATTTACAGTCCTGGATTTGTGGCAAGGCCACAAAGGCCCGGGCCTAGGGCAGCACAAATTGGGGACCACTCACCGCTGCTCCGTATGTGATTTAAAAAAGACACGCAAATGCGCATGCGTGCGTTTTAAATGGGGGGTGGCCACAAAAGTGGGCATGGTTTAAAATTTGCACCGCTGAGCCGGCCAAATCTTTTTGTCCCTCTTTTCATTTTTCAAATGTTGGGGGGTATGATGTGGGGGGGTGAGGGGTGCAAATAGGGTGGCCTCAGGGCGCCCGGATAACAAATCCGGCGCTGACAATTTATTGTGTGCACTGGCCTCAAAATTAAACTTATGCTAAATGAGTAGAAACATCTTAGCACTACCAGGGCCAGAACTAGAAGTAGAGTAGGGCACAGAAAGGGGGGGCGCACAGGTATACAGTGGTCTAAAGGGGTAGTACACCTTTGAGCTAGTCCTAAAAAATGGTTGTTCACCTTTAAAGGAGTAGTATATATATGATATTTTGAGACAATTGGCAATTGCCAGTTGTTAAAAAACAATTGTCCTTCATTTGGTTTAGTTTTTTGTTCAGCAGCTTTCCAGTTTGGTATTTCTGGTTGCTAGGGTCTTATTTAATTTAGCAACCAGGCAGAGGTTTGAACGTGAGACCATAAGATGAATAGGAGATGGCCTGCATAGGAAGATAAGTAATAAAAAATAATTAACAAAAACAATAAAATTGTAGCCACAAAGGACAATAGTTTTTGGTTGCTGGGGTCAGTGACCCCCATTTGAAAGCTGTAATGAGGCAGAAGAGGGAGGCAGATATTTCTAAAAATAAATAATGAAAAACCAATTGCAAAGTTGCTAAAACATAATAAAGTAAACTTGAAGGTAAGCAACCCCTTTAAGTTAGTTTAGTATGCAAAATGCCTTAACAACTTTTGAACCATCTTTTATTTTTTTAATTTTAAATGATTTGCCTTTTTTTTTCTTTGTCTCTTCAGCTTTCTTTCAGAATCTCATTGACCCCAGCAGTCAAAAATGTATTGCTCTGTGAGACTACAATTTCATTGGTACTTTTTATTACTTATATTTCTATTCAGGGCTTCTCCAAATAAATTGCAGGATCTCATTCAAACCACAGCATGGTTACTAAGCTACTCAATTTAGTTCCCCTTTGACCCCAATGTAGTATTCAGTTCTCTGTAAACCCCTGCAATAGATCATGCAATCACTAGTTGTTCCACATGCCAGAAGCTAAGTTCTACACTGCTGTCATCTTCATGCCATTCTACCCTCCACGGAAGACAGCAATGTAACATTTGATTTTTCATAATCTATTGTTTCCCACTTTCTCAATGTGCATTTGGTGACCAATTGTTCCATTCAGTTCTCCCCTTATTCAGTAAAACATTCTAGGCTGCTTCAGCATTGTATTCCCCAATATAGTATTCTGCGGTCCTTCCCTTTGATTCCTTTTTTCCTTAGTGTGACACTGGTGTCCCTCTCTTAGACTGCACTGTGTACTAATATAGGATTTGGTTCACCATACACCCATTAATGACAGGAGGGCCTGTTTCTCTGAGCATGAAGTTTGGAGGGTATCACTGCTCTAGGAGATAAAGCCATGATTTCTTTTGAAGGATAAGCTTCCCTACAAAGAGTGCAACCTTAGTATTCTGTGCTCCAACCCCGCTGTATTGATTGTCTCCCTCAGTGTACTATACTGTGATCCATGCAGCCATTAAAAAGTACAAGGAAAATCTGATTCACTGGCGGGAGCAAATATACGAGTAACACCCCAGTAAATCCAACTGGTAAGTTGTTTGGTTTATTTTTATGTTTCAAACAGAAATTCACTTTTGTGGATTGTTCTCTATCACATTTCTATGAATAAAGGCCCAAAGTGCTGCGATTCACCATAGTATTATCCCGTGCGTTAAGACTCCATTTTCGCATGCGGAATTTTTCGCGCTAGTTTTAACCCATGCGTTAATTCTTGCACTGAAAAGAATACAATCGCATGATCCACAAACACTTAGGCGCGCTAAATATCTCATTGTTCTATGCGAAAATTAACACCTACTACAGGCAGGCGAAAAATTATAGAAAAGTACAGTAAATGAGTTTTTGGCAATAAAATATGGACTTACAGTGTTATTTATTCAAGTATGTGTTTTTTTTACTAAATTTTACTAAAGTCTTGGCATGTATGGAATTTCGCTACTAATATACAGTACTATAGCGGTAAATATTTAGTCGCGATAATATACAGTGCTATAGCGTAAATATTTAGTCGCGATAATATACAGTACTATAGCGGTAAATATTTAGTCACGATAATATACAGTACTATAGCATAAATATTTAGTCGCGATAATATACAGTACTATAGCAGTAAATATTTAGTCGCGATAATGTACAGTACTATAGCGGTAAATATTTAGTCGCGATAATATACAGTACTATAGCGGTAAATATTTAGTTGCGTTAATATACAGTACTATAGCGGTAAATATTTAGTCGCACAAAATACATTACTATGTATATTTTGGCGATTTTTTTTGTTGCGACTTTGTAATCTCGCGACTTGCGGACATTTTGTAGCGATTTTGTAATCTCGTGACATGTGCGACTTGGGGCCATTTTGTGTCATTGAGCCTGCAGTCACACTACAGAGAGGATCATGCCTGGGGTTTCTTATCTGCTACCAGGGGAGAGGCGCTATATTATCACCATGCTCCTGCGCTCAGGATATGACGACCCGCCGCTGGGGCCCTTAGGGGTCCACGAGAGGAAGAGGGCGATCCTGCGCGAGCTTAGAGAAGGTTTGCTCGCCGGGTTTGCCCTTGATGTGGACCTCCGCCAGCTCCAGCGCCTATGGTCTGACCTGAAGTGCAGGAATTCAGACCTGGTGGCTGAAATAGCGGAAGGTAATTATTGTACTTTATTATGCTTTTACAGTATACGTTCAGTAAAAGATTTAGCAAGTAATTTGAACTAAAGGTACAAATGTAAGAAATGTCAGGGATGACGAAAGTAACATAGTAACATAGTAAGTTGGGTTGAAAAAAGACATACGTCCATCACGTTCAACCATAATGCCAGTGAGGAACTGAAACGTTGGTCACAATAAACCTCTGAATATTATTTCACATCTTCGTGACTCCTTGTGAAAATCCTGTGTGTGCTGTCACCCCATGCCTGTCTAGATTTTGTTTTGCCACAGGCACCCAGGTATTATTGTTCCTTATGGTGTGCAGCTTCCCAGCACTTCGTATTGTATATATATATATATATATACACATCTATTTTCAAATACATATGCATAAATAATTTTAAAGCAGGGGGGAAGCAGCAAGGAGCGGCCCATAGTGTGAGTCATTTGGGGAAGGGCCACAAATGTTTTAGGGGGCCCTGGCTAACAATGTCTGTGTGTCCTTTGTATTGATGTGAGGGTTCACAGGGGGAGGGGCCATTGGGGGCGTGGGAGGAGGGGGGCCCAAAAAATGTTGTTGTGAGGGGCCCCGTTATTTATGATGGTGTATGAATGTATATATATATAATATATTACACAAAATAACATCTTGCAATACTATCTCACAGAACTTCAGCTGGCGCCTCATCCCCAGGCACAACCCCAGGCCCTCCAGGCTCCTGTGGCCCACCAGGCTCCACCGGCCCCACAAGCAGCGGCCCCCGAGGCCCGACCTCCACCGGCCCCCGAGGCCACACCACCGGCCCCAGAGGCCCAAGCACCGGCCCCAGAACCACCGGCCCCTGAGGCCGAATACGCCCCCGAGGCCCCGGACACCCCCCCCTTGATTCCTCCCCCAGTTTCCCCCCAGGCCCTTGAGTTCTCCCCCCAGGCCCTTGAGTTCTCCCCCCAGGCCAAGCGCTGGGCGCCAGGTTCTCCTGCGCACGAGGGACCATCAGCGCAGGAGGACCTGGCCAACATCAAGGCTGAGCTGGCCCAGCTCCGGGGGGAAGTGGACGAACTAAAGAGGGACATTAGAGAACTCAAGGGCAGCAAGCCCTAAGTTTTATTTTCCCTATTTTTTCCCCTTTCTTTGTTAAATTAAAAGTTTTTATTTTTCTACTTTTGAACTGAGTAATGTCTCATTATTTATCCTTCCTTGATATGGTATTCTATACTTTCATGTAGTTTCCCCTACACTCTTACATTTATCAGTAACAGCATCAATATGCTATATGGGTTAAATGTTTGCAAATATTCTGGCAGCAATTTAGTCTTTAGCCCATTTTGCTGAATAGTAAAACTTGCGTTAATTAGTACGTAGCGTATTTTCTGGCGAGTGTGATAACTGCCAATCCAATGTTTTGTTGCCAGAATAATTGCAATATTATATTTGTCCCCGTTTAATAAAGTGCCCATAAAATATTTGCCATTTATTCTGTGTCTAAAATCTCCCATTTAATTTAAGCCACTTTAGCAAACGGACCCCTAAGTATTTGGCTAAATATTCTTAAATGCCCCCCCCCCCCTATTTTATTATCTCTAGCACTTTTTTTTTTTTTCTTACTTAGATTTTTATTGGTTTTTGGTTTTTTTTTTTTCCAAATAAACATTTATACAGCACCTCTCTAGCACTCTGTGCTCTCCCAGGGCAAAATGTCGTCAGTTTTATGCTGCCGATTGTCGCGTGCGTAATGTCACGACAATTAGCGCATGCGATAAATAGCGTGCATGTGAAAAATACCGTGCACGCTATTTATCGCGACAAAAATATCGCATGAAATACCGCGCGTAAAATAGCGCAAGTATGCTTATAGTGAATCGTGCGAAAAGTCGCGAAAATTAAGACGCGATAAAATTTTTACCGCACGCTATAAATAGCGCACGTTTTATCGCACTTTAGTGAATCGGCCCCATAATGTTGATTTTCTTACTTCACCCTCCGACATTTCCTTCTCAGGTTCTTCCTGATGCTTTAAAAATATGAATATTGGTTATTAAAAAAAACAAAAAACAATACATTCCAAGTCCTGTATATTTTATAACTAAAAGTAGTCTCACGCCACTGTGCATTGAATATTCAGTCACCTTACAACCAATACTCTGGTCACACTAATAAGAAAATAGAACATTTAGCCAAGCAAAAGAGATAAAAGTAGGAGAATAAATAAAAAAGGAGACAGTATCAAATTTCTGAATAGCTTGAATAGCAGTGAGATGTAAGCATGGCCTATATTGAATAGCATTGTTATTTTAAAACAATTGTATCTTGGTTCCCATATCGTATTTATAATGGTGAGTGAGTATTCCAGCCACTGGGTGTCAGCCTAGTCATGTATAATAGGTTCCTTTAATTAGTTTCCTTATAGGGTACCAATTCCCTGCTATTCTCTGAAGCTGCTACAGTTAAATAATTGTCAGATCTTTAGTGTTAATGTCAAGTCCTCCATGTATTTTATACTGTGAATAAATTTATAATGAAGCTTTTACTCCACTGGCAGGTGTGGACTGGAATTCAAAAAAGGCCCTGCCCCCCCACAGGCCCAACTATCTATGGTATTTCTTTACCAGCCCCTCTGGCATTTGCCAGAAGCCACAAATTGCCAGTCTGGCAATTTTCAGATCTTGCCACAGATTCTCGATTGGATTTAGATCTGGACTTTGACTGGGCCATTCTAACACATGGATATGTTTTGTGTTAAACCATTCCATTGTTGCCCTGGCTTTATGTTTAGGGTTGTTGTCCTGCTGGAAGGTGAACCTCCGCCCCAGTCTCAAGTCTTTTGCAGACTCCAAGAGGTTTTCTTCCAAGATTGCCCTGTATTTGGCTCCATCCATCTTCCCATCAACTCTGACCGGCTTCCCTGTCCCTGCTGAAGAGAAGCACCCCCAGAGCATGATGCTGCCACCACCATATCTGACAGTGGGGATGGTGTGTTCAGAGTGATGTGCAGTGTTAGTTTTCCGCCACACATAGCATTTTGCATTTTGGCCAAAAAGTTCCATTTTGGTCTCATCTGACCAGAGCACCTTCTTCCACATGTTTGCTGTGTCCCCCACATGGCTTGTGGCAAACTGCAAACGGGACTTCTTATGGTTTTCTGTTAACAATGGCTTTCTTCTTGCCACTCTTCCATAAAGGCCAACTTTGTGCAGTGCACGACTAATAGTTGTCCTATGGACAGATTCCCCCACCTGAGCTGTAGATCTCTGCAGCTCGTCCAGAGTCACCATGGGCCTCTTGGCTGCATTTCTGATCAGCGCTCTCCTTGTTCGGCCTGTGAGTTTAGGTGGACGGCCTTGTCTTGGTAGGTTTACAGTTGTGCCATACTCCTTCCATTTCTGAATGATCAGTGGAACAGGGCTCCGTGGGATGTTCAAGGCTTTGGAAATCTTTTTGTAGCCTAAGCCTGCTTTAAATTTCTCAATAACTTTATCCCTGACCTGTCTGGTGTGTTCTTTGGACTTCATGGTGTTGTTGCTCCCAATATTCTCTTAGACAACCTCTGAGGCCGTCACAGAGCAGCTGTATTTGTACTGATATTAGATTACACACAGGTGCACTCTATTTAGTCATTAGCACTCATCAGGCAATGTCTATGGGTAACTGACTGCACTCAGACCAAAGGGGGCTGAATAATTACGCACACTCCACTTTGCAGTTATTTATTTTTAAAAAATGTTTGGAATCATGTATGATTTTCGTTCCACTTCTCATGTGTACACCACTTTGTATTGGTCTTTCACGTGGAATTCCAATAAAATTGATTCATGTTTGTGGCTGTAATGTGACAAAATGTGGAAAAGTTCAAGGGGGCCGAATACTTTTGCAAGCCACTGTATATATAAGTCTGACTTAATTCTCCATGACATGCAGCTTTTTATTCTCTCACCCCTGATCAGATATCATTTATGGCACAACCTATTACTGCTGAAGAAATTCAATGGGCTATAAATTCTTGTAGTCATTCAAGGCCCCATACTCACCATATTACTAATCTATTTAATGCTATAGGCAAGGGTAGCCGTTATGCACTCGGTTCTCTTTGTGCATACATTATGAATATTGCAAAACCCCAATAAAGGTAGTAATTTGGTTGAAACTCAAAGGCCAGCACTATACTGAATCATGATACCAAATAAATTGGGAAAATATATGTGAAGTAAATCAGTACTTTTCTCTCCATAAACGCATTGATTGAGATCAGGTTGATTTTGTACCTTTTAGATACCTGATATAGAATAATTCACTTGATAACTTGGTCCAGGGGAAGAGACATCCCATTGGAGCTCTTGTCCCAGGACCTAGAAAAAGCTCTGTTTTACTGTATAGCAATATTGATATCAATTCGTAACAGTAGAACAACAACATCCTATTATGAAAGGCTCTATTAGTTTTCTTTTTTCTGTCTTTTTTATAGTCATCATATTGAATAACTGGAATAAGTAAATAACTGGAGTACAGACTTGGTACTTATTTTAAATTATCATGAATGGCAAGATATTATCTCATCTCATAGCTCCATCAACTTTTTAAAATTTGAATTGTACTCTTAATAGTTGATAACATGAGAATTATGCTGACTGTTATTTACATCAATTATTTTGGTAAATGAGAAAAATATAATTTGCATAATAATTTGAAGCAGGGTGTAGTTTCAAGAATATCTATTAAAGAATATATATATATTCACTTCAAATCTCACAGATTGCAACAGTCAGAAAACCAAAGCAAAGCATCTGATTGCCTGCTTTGAGCAACATCACCGGTAATGTTTTACTCTACTTTTTACACAGCATGATAAATATACCCCTTACTGACTTTCAAGCTGGGGTTTTGGGTGTATCTGAAAGAGCAAATTGCCATCCTCCCCAATACATGGCTTTTTTTTATTTATCCTTTAGTTTGGATATGGACTTATGACACTTATCCAGCTTTGAGTAGACAACACATATGCTGGTCTCTCCAAACTCATTCCTGGGTGTGTAGTCATTGTTTCCCTCTTTCTTTTTGATGCCCTAACAGCAATAGTAAAACATAAACTGTATGCTGTTTCTTAAGAATGACACCCACACACACTTATGTGCTGTCATATTTATTATTAAAGGAATACTGACATGGGAAAACATTCAAAACCCATCAGTTAATAGAGCTTCTCCAGCAAAATCCTGCATTGAAATCCATTTTTCAAAAACACAGATTTTTTTTGTTATTTAATTTTGAAATTTCACATGGGGCTAGCCATATTCTTCATTTCCCAGGGTGTCATAACCATGTGACCTGTGCTCTGATAAACTTCAGTCACACTTTACTGCTGAGCACAAGAAACACAAAAGAAATTGCTGGTGTAAAAAAAATACCTCCAACCTGTTTATTGTGGAGTGCACATACAGACCATACATTTCAAGAGCTACATGCTCTCTTCATCAGTGGAAAAAGTACACACAATTCAATAGCGATGCCCAACACCCTTACATACCCATAGGCATCACCCCCCACCTCCGTATTGGCGTCTGACGTAATACGCTATATCATGCAGAAAACACGTGCATTAATTACAATGTGCGTAATTTAGCAAGTACATACAGTGTATGTGCTCATTACTATAGGCACCTGGCCAGGTGCATCAGGAAGATCTGCATCAGTGGATAACAGACTGAGTTTACAAGGAACCGTGAGTGTATGAACTTACTTTGTTTACACTTTACTGCTAAGCTGCAAGTTGGAGTGATATCCCCCCCCCCCCCTCCCAGCAGCCAATCGGCAGAACAATGGGAAGGGAGCAATATAGCAGCTCCCAGCAGATATAAGAATAGCACTCAATAGTAAGAAATCCAAGTCCGGCTTGGGACTCCTCCAGTTACATCGGAGTAGGAGAAACAATAGGTTACCTGAAAGCAGTTCTAATGTGTAGCGCTGGCTCCTTCTGAAAGCTCAGACTCAGGCAGAATGCACTGATATGGCGCCTACATACCAATATTGCAACTAAAAAAAATACATTTGTTGGTTCAAGAGTAAAATTTTTAATGGTAGAGTGAATTATTTTCTATGTAAACAGTGTAATTTAGAAATAAAATGTATACCATAAAAATCATCACAGTATCCCCAATAAAAATCATGATGGTATCCCTTTAAATGTATTTGGAATCACCATCTCTAAAACTAAGGATGAAATTATTTTTTTATTCAGTTCCTGAAATGAACTTAATAATTGCCTGAATTTTTTCATAAAAAATATAATCCATTTTTATCATAGTTGCATTGTTAGGGCTATATGTTACCATGCATTGTGTTTAAATTGCTGTGATACTCAGCAGGCTCCAAAATGCCCATGGTCTGAAATAATTTCAGGAAACATGCCATGGGCTACTCGAGGTCACAAAAATGCTAGATTTCCCATAATATCACATCATTGTTTTGTAAGGCACTACTAGGGAAAAACATTTGATGAATAACTAAAAAGAACCATTCGCTGTGCTGGGGCAATGCCACACGTGGAGTCTTATTAGCCTTCTTTTGGTGGACCAGTTTGATGTAATACACTGACAATTAAAGTCTATAGGAATGATGTGTTCCCTTTTTCAATGAACTAAGAAGCAGAATTGTTTTTGCATCCCTGGCTCCAGTTGTTTGGAAAGAATAGAAAGGCTGCACTTATAGACCCAAATTAATCAACTTTGTTTCACCAGTCACTATTTTCTTACTTTCTTTTCTTTTTGACACAATTCTAGGAAAAAAATGAATTTGTTAGAAATGATTCTCTATAGTTGGGTGAAAGCATTCAAAAATGGGTCCTTGTGCTCCAAACTATACACAGGACACAGGCAGTCCTTATTCCAACCCTTAAGCGAATGAGTGGGAGGAGAGGAACCAATGGCAATGGCTGGAAAAAACACCCAAAATACCTTTTGGTAGGTTAGAATTAGCATTACAGCAAGTATCTTAGTAAAAGAGGGCACAACAAAGAACATGTACAAATACCGAGAACACAAGTGGAAAAGTGCAAAGTGTGCAAAAACATGACAGTTTGTGCTTATCTTTTGCAATTTGCATCTTCCCAGTGGCTACTACACCCATTACAACTATAGGAGATGCAGTTTGCTGTTTTACGGAGCTTTCCTTCACAGCTCCCCATGCATGCTAGGCCTTGTCAGAAATGGAGAACATGCCAGTTCTGTCTGCCAATAAAGATCACATTCAGGGCAGTTGATGGCTGAACAGGGCTGTTCTGCAGAGGCAGAAAAACAATAGGACCCGTACAGATTCCAGCACACCATGCCTACTGCTTCCTTAAAAGGGTAATGTTGGATGGAATGACAAAATTGCAGCATCCTCTTTGAGTCCCAGGCTTGTTTGTTACAGACCAGGTCCAAACTTAAGCGTATATATGCTCTTACCAGGGCTGTATTTTCGTACCAGACATCAGCCCTTGATTGGTTGTGCGCAGGAAGTCCTTCTGTACTGCGTATGCGCCAATTATTGAGGTTCCAGTAACCCTCCTGAGGTCTGCCACCAAATTTAGTCACAAATATCTAGTGGCAGCAGGGGAGCTTTCCACTCTGCACATTGTAATTTATTATATAGGCACTTAAAACTGCTGCCCTAGGCATGGGCCCTTGAGTGCTTATATGCTAAATATGGCCCTGGCTTTTACCATAGAAACACATACTACTACATGTAGTAGGGCAGTGCTGTCCAACTTCTGTTGTACCGAGGGCCAGAATTTTTCCGACCTACGTGGTGGAGGGCCAATAATGGAAGCCAGTTTTGACCACTCCCCTTTTTGAAACCGCACCCACTTGAAACCACACCCATGTTATCACATGACCATACCCATATTAATGATTGTAGTACAGCAAAAACCTGCCATACTCTGCCTGCCCTACCCTGCCTGTGTGCCATACTCTGCCTTCCCTACCCTGCCTGTGTGTGCCATACTCTGCCTTCCCTACCCTGCCTGTGTGCCATACTCTGCCTGCCCTACCCTTCCTGCATGTGCCATACTTTCACTGTGTGTGCCATTCTTGGCTGGTTTGTGCCAAACTTGGCCTGTGTGTGCCATACTCTGCCTTCCCTACCCTGCGTGTGTGTTCCATACTCTGCTTGCCCTATGCTGCCTGTGTGTATGGCACACACAGGCAGCCTACAGTGACACAATGCTGGCACTGCTCCTACAGTCTGCACAATAACTATATATTAAAAAAAACTTTTTAATTGCAGTACCACCTCAGTATATGTTCTTTTTGTAGTATGCAGGGATTATTTGTGGGTTTCTACTGCTCCTGAGGTGTGAACAGGGGAACAATGGGGGTGATTACAGCCTGAGCCTGAGGTGTGAACACTGCAGGGGGTGAACAATGCAGAGATTAAAAGGTGTGAACAACACAGGGGATTACATATTTAAACAATACAGAGGGATTACAGCCTGAATCTGAGGTGAGAACCATGCAGGGGGGGCAGTTAATCACCATTTAAAGCTTACACAAGAGTAAGCCATCAAAGCAGCCAGACAGGTGGGGGGCCACACAGAGGGGGGTCGCGGGCCGCCAGTTGGACAGCACTGTAGTAGGGTAAAGGGCCTGTTTTGCAGTAGTGAGCGATTGATTCTTCCCTTTGCTAGTTAGAGGTTTCCCTGGCAGTTCTGGAGTTGGCCAAGAGTTGGCCAAGAGTGTCAGGTTTCCATAGTCTTTAGGGAAGTCACTAGTGATGCGAAGGCCACAAAAACAATGACTGATGGACTCTAAAGGTCCCCATACATGGGCCGATCCACCTACGGGTGGGCGATATCGGGAGAATATAGCATAATTTGATAGTTTGGCCCTGGGGCCAAACGATCGAATTATAACGACGGGCATAGGAAAAGCCGGTCCGGGGACCGCATCAATGAGCCGATGCAGTCCCCGATCCGACTAGATTTTCTAACCTGTCCGATCGAGATCTGGCTGATTTCAGGCCATAGGCTCCTATGACTAAGTGCCCTCTCGGTACAAAACGCGTAAGGCTACTGCTGTTGTTGTTTTATATGGATTGAATAAAACATTAATTTTTATTAAGACTACAAGCTGCTGTTCTAGACTTCATTCACATTTTTTGGATACCAGATGCGCCTGCCTGTTGTTTGTTCCTGCATATACCTATAAGGCCCGTCGGTAGTGCCCATACACGGGGCGATTAGCTGCTGAATCGGTCTAAGGGACCGATATCGGCAGCTAGAATCGGCCCTTGTATGGGGACCTTTACTTGAACTGAATTAGAACTAACTTGTTATGTCACAGAAGGGAAGGGGACTGCCACTGACTTCATCAACATAAAAAACTCACTAGAAGTTAACGCGTAGGGGCTCAAGGTGGCAGGTGGTGTGCTTTATTATTCCTGTTACATATGTGTATGTTATTTCCAGCTCAGTCCCATCCAGTCTGGGAGCCCAAACGCCTCCGCTTTGGCTCCTCATTGGCCCACACATCTGCGGGCACCTTTCTACATAATAAAGGTGGGCACGGCTAGTTCAGCCTGTGTAACCTCTTTAAGATGCACTTGTCAAACCCTCACCAGCAAACCCACTTTGTGATCTGAACCTGCCCAACCACCAGGTGCTACAGGTGTCAGCAATACCTGCATATTACTAGAAGTCACTGTGTGCTTAGTCTCCTTGAACCCCACTTGTTGGTGGGGGTGATTGGTAATGGAGGGCCTGAGGTGGAGGCCTCAGTAAGAGAATAAGTGTGAGAAAAGATCTGTAACAGCTTGCTCTAGAAATGAGAGACTGGATCATAGTAGTTAGTCAGCTACAATGAGGAGAACAGGAGGGTTAGTACCCCTGGTGCAGCCCTCCAGCATTGGACTCAGTTAGGTAGAATCTGCAATAGCAGATATCAATTGGAAACTTTCTGAAGTATTGATGAAGTGATTCATTATTGTACCAAGTGTGCAGTACCACCATCAAATAAAGTAGTAAGTGCTTGTTGCTAGAACTGCTGGTGCCGGGTTATCTGAAAGGTCAAGTCTGTGTGTGTAATTCAGCATGATTAACCCTTCCTCCACTAGTACAGCAAGGAGCCACCTGATAGAGAGTCCCATGTAAGGGCTCTGGCACACGGGGGAGATTAGTCGCCCGCGGCAAAACTCCCTGTTCGCGGGCGACTAATCTCCCCGAGTTGCCTTCCCCTGCCATCCCACCGGCGAACATGTAGGACTCGCGAGTCTTTTTCCGCGATTTGCGCGAAATCGCGCAGCCGCGTCTGCCATCCCGCCGGCGACTTACATGTCCGCCGGTGGGATGGCAGGGGTAGGCAACTCAGGGAGATTAGTCGCCCGCGAACAGGGAGTTTTGCCGTGGGCAACTAATCTCCCCGTGTGCCAGAGTCCTAAAGCATCCTCTAAAAGAGTTAAAAGAGTCCAAGCTGAGCAAGAAATAGAGGGGTCTTAAGGACCAAGGAGTCGTCCATTTGCTAATTAGAGTTACCCACACGTTTCAAATATGATTTGATGAGGAACAAAGCTCAATTGTTAAGCCTATAAAATGCCTTTTTTCGCTTTTAATTCAAACTATTAGATTGCCTTTCTATCTCGCTGCTCCTTACCTCTGGAACTCTATCCCTGAATCCCTCCGTAGGGAACACTCACTAACTCTCTTTAAGAAAAAACTGTTATCTTCTGGAGCACTAAGACATTATTTTGCCCAGTCCTGCGCTTAAGGGCAAATGCCCATACCTGATGCACTCTTACCTTCCAATTTGTGCCTGTATGTTACCCAACCACTCAGATTGTAAGCTCTACGGGGCAGGGACCTCCTTCCTACTGTGTCTCATACCACATGGCACTTATATATATATATATATATACATATATGTATTTATTGTATTTATTTATTATATCACTCATCCTCCCTGAGTGTAATTTTGTATTCTGTAAGATTGTACAGTGCTGCGTACCCTTGTGGCGCTTTATAAATAAAGTTATACATACATACATACATTGCAAGTTCTACTAATTAGAATGACTTGGGTGTCTAATGCATAACTCTTAGCTGTCACTTCTTCCTGGGATTTGTAGTACAATAAGAGCTGCATATCCACAGGTTGTAGATCCATAACCAGGGTTGCCAGGTTGGTGGTTTTTCAGCCAAATTGGGCTACTAATTTAAAGCCCAGGCGGGTTTCCAAAGTACAAACCTGCCAAGGTACAGATTTGGGCTATTTTTTGGAGCCTTGGCAGGTTTGTAGTTTGGAAACTAGCTAAAGTTTTTTCCCCTAGTAAACCTGACATGCCTGTCCCATTGCATGCTGGGTTATGTAGTTTGTAGCTAAAATTAGCCTACAGCTAGGATTAATATAAAACTACAATACCCAGCATGCAATTGGACAGTATAGCCAGAGGCTCCCATTTCTATTCTATTCAGGCTCAACCTGTCTGCTCTGTATGGTGTGAGATTGTACCATTACTTTCTACTGGGATGTGGGGTGGCTGCCATTTGTTACTTTCTGCAGTTGATCCTTAAGGTATAATTCTCAGGATCTCTTGGGGCTTCAGAGAGTTGTAGTTCAACGCACCCATATGTATATGTCTAGGGTTAATTCAGCATTCTGAATCCATTTCTGTAGTGATATACTTCCCAGATGGACTGGACACAGAGGGCAGGGAATTATCAGTCATCCCAGTAACTATAGAGGGGGCACAGGGCTTGGCTAGTGATTATACTCTTTAAAAAGGCATGTTTTCCCATATATACTTTTATTTATTTTTTTTAAATGTCATTGTGCATATTGGGCTATTATTGGGCTACTACTCAAAGTGACTTTTGGCTAGTTTTGGGCTGGTTTTAGAATTGACTTGGTTTGGAAAAATAAATGTGGCAGCCCTGTCCATAAGTGATCAGCAGGAAGGGACCTGCAATGATGGCTTGTGGCTGCAATTGGCCCAGCCAGGCCAGCAGATGGCTCCTTAGCCGCTCTCCCTTGCCCTGAAGAGTTAAAGCTGCTAGAACATTTGCAATGGGAGAGGGAGGAGGAGGGAAGGAAAGAGGGAGCGGGGGATGCGAGGAGGGGAACACAATACAGCGAGCTCTCACTGCAACACAAAGCAACATGGAGGTCTGTGCCGGACCCTGATGCAGCATTGGGATCACCCTGGCCCGGGTGCAAGCTCCGGTTACATGCTCTTGGGCACCTGAGGGTGCTTGCCAGCGGTTCTGGAGAGTGAGGGGACATGATCGGCTCTACGGCTGTGGCGCTTCTCCTCTGTGTGCTGGGCTGCAGCGTATGGGGAGCTGGAAGCAAAGCCTCGCAGGAGCACAATGCAGCAGCTCAAGGTCGGTGTATGGGGCGCAGGTCACGCCTTGGGGTACCCTTAACAAAAAGGGGGGAAAGTGCTATCTCCCCATTGGGGAATGCCTGACTGGGAAGCATACTGGGGCGCTCAGTACATTGGGATCCATACTAGTGCTGTTTGGGAACATTACCCCGTGCAGTGCCAAGGTTACGCCCCCAGCTGCCCTGGAAAGGGTTAAATGACAGGGGTTGATCGTCTGCGTCCGAGAGGGAAAGGGGCTCAGTGATTTGTGCGCTTCTCTCCCATTGTTCCGTGTCATTTCTCAGGCAACTTTGTGCTGCTGCTGCAGTGGAAACCCGAGAACCTGCTGCTCTGAGGGGTTTTTTTTCCCCCTTATGTGAAAACCGCTAAAATGGAAACTGTGGGGGGAGATTTTTATGGGTCTGACCCTTCCAGAATTCCACTCCCCCCCCCAAAAAAAAATAATTAGATGGTGGTGGGGGATAAACTTGATCCGGATGGTGGGAAAGTGCTATAGGGTGCAGCTATTCCAGGCACTGATGCTGTGTGATGTGCTTTATTATTCCTGTTATATATGTGTGTGTTATTTCCAGCTCAGTCCCATCCAGTCTGGGAGCCCAAACCCTGCGCCTCTGCTTTGGCCCCTCATTGGCCCACACATCTGCGGGCACCTTTCTAAATAAAGGTGGGCACCGCTAGTTCAGCCTGTGTAACCTCTTTAAGATGCATTAGGGCCTCAGTCTCACTATATAAATTTATATTGGTTTTGGAATTTAGCTAGTGCTGCTGGATTTTGTAAAACAGGCTTACCTATATTTATATTTTGTCATTTTTACCAGGCTTGTAAAATACTGTCCAGGTGGCAAGCCTATATGTAAGTAAAACTTATCGGCCTGGCAGGGCTGCTTTTAGATTTGAGAAGAAAAATGTTTGCCCTGGGCCCCGAGCATGAGATGGACCCCTTGTAGGCAGCTACCACTCACGGTAACCATTTTTGACAGCTTTTGGGTTCTCCCAGGCCTTGCTGTCTTTAAGGGTTAATGGCAGATTGGGCAAATCATTGGTAATTGCCGCTAATCACTGGGTCCTGTCTAGAAGCAGTCATGTTTTCAGGCGATATGATTCCCGCTGCCTTTGAAAAAGGGGTGATTTCTACTGTTTTGTCTCCCTCCCATGGTGCAAGAACATTTCTGGGAGACAAAACACTACAGATTGTGCCCTGTCTGCCATTAAGGTAGATGGGTCCATATCTGGTTGGGCCATTTGTCTGATTTCACACCAACAGCTCAACCTGTCACATTGGAGCTTTATTCTGACAGACCACCCTTAGTCTATAAGATCTTTCATGGGGTATCCAGTTTAAACATTTCCTGAGCCAGTGTGCCATGTCAGCGGGGGCATGATGCATCAGCTCATGAGGAAGTGCTGAGTAAATTCAAGCCTGTGCCTCCTGTATCAGTCAATATATTTATGTCTGATGTATATACCCTTTTGTTGTACAGCTCTGTGAAATATAAAATACATTATACATTAGTTGATTAATAGTGTGATTAAACTATACAATTGTAAGGCTCATTGCAGTTTCAGTTACATAGAGTGCCCAGTTCTCAGACATGTATGGGGCAGTGTCACATCTAAATAGCTGGACCGAATTACTGAAATCACATGAATGCCTGGAGGGTGAAAGAGCCTTGGGTGGAAAGTTCTGAGTAGAGTGCTATCAGGCTGATTCCTCCTGACCGTGTTTTTATTTAAATCTCAACCCCCCCCCCTTCGCTGATTTTTTTTATTATTTTGGCATCCATCCCGATATGTAATGGAATTCCTTACAATCTCATTATGTAAAATTTTCTAGAACCTCAACACTTTCATTAGATCCTTTTTCACGTAACTCCTTTGCTGCCATAAAGCTGCGTTGCATTAACCCTTTAGATTCATGGCACAAGGATACATGAGAGTGATTAGTGTCCTGAGCAGTAGGCAGAATGTATTAATGCAACTTAGGTGATGTTTGAAAAGATTAAAAAGGTTCTTCAATGGAGTTGAGCTACCATCTACTCCTCCAGACTCTTCACAGATTAAAGAAAGGATTCACTCCAGAGAATTGAGCAAGTTATCCAGTCATATGTTTATTTTATATTGCACCAGTAGGCAGAATGTGATTTTTTTTTTTAGAATGGCCTTATCTGCAAGGAAATAGCTGGATACATACAGGAGTACAGGTATGGGACCCGTTATCCAGAATGTTTGGAATCTGGGGTTTTCTGGATTCTTTCTATAATTCGGATCTCCTACATTAAGTCTACTAAATAAAAAAAATATTTAAACAGTAATTAAACCCAATAGGATTGTTTTGCCTCTAATAAGGGGTAATTATATCTTAGTTGGGATCAAGTACAAGGTACAGTTTTATTACAGAGAAAAAGGAAACCATTTTTAAAAATGTGAATTATTTGATAACAATGGAGTCTATGGGAGATGGACTTTCCGTAATTCAGAACTTTCTGGATAATGGGTTTCCAGATAAGGGGTCTGATACCTGTACCTGTAAGTACAGCTCTACATGTAAGAAGTGACAAATCAACCTCAAATCAATACTTCAGGTGCTGTGAAAAGAATAATTTGTATTTATGTGATATTTAGGGCAGTGTCACTTAACTGAAGAAAAGGCCAATCTGCTCCTGCCTGCACTTTCTTGAGTATTTACTGACAGGCAAAGGATCAGCCACACACAGAGCAGATTTTGGCACCAAAACATAAAAGTATGCATAAGCAGGAGCACAAAACACCAAGGGGCCTATTTGTTATGCCGTGAAAAATGGTGTTAAAAGCTGTGTAAAGTAAATGACTAATTTTGCTGTACAAACACATATTTGACGCTGTTATTTTAATTAAGTTCTGGTGGAAGAAAAAAAAAAATTTATGTGGCAAAGCCTGGCGATGTGTAGTGAATTTTACACAGCATAATAAATATGCCCCCAAGTGTGACCCTGCCCTTATCCTTTAGTGGTATTGAGATGCACCTTTAAGAAAGGATAACTAAAGTGCTAAAAGCAGTTAGAATGAGAAGTCTACATTGGCAGATCTTCTGAAGCAAATTAATCGTTCTTGACAGAATCGACAGGCCATTGGCCCATATGTAGGGAGAAAAAGTACTTTGGGCCGGTGCAAAAGGCCTGGGTTAGTATTGTAACCCAAACAGAGATTGCCTAGTGATTTTACCTTTTATTCTGTCTAAAAATATATACATTTGAGAGATTTTCTGTATAACTAACCAGTCCAAAAGCTGAAAGGCAGGTTTTGCTAATGTACATTTTAACACCCATGTCAAATACAATATTCCTACAATAATAATTCTAATCAAGGTTTACTTTACATTTCACTTGGACTGTTCTATGTTCTATTCCTCTTCACCTCCTGGTAATGTGTTCTCTTTACTAAGGATTTTAATGATGGTCCAGCTATCCTTTCCTTTGCACTTTTTCCATTGTCCTCTCAACTTTCTCCAGGCTCTCCCTATGCTATTGTCCTCTCCTTAATATTTGTTAACAGATTGTGCTGCCTCCTTTGCCTGGAGGCCTGTTGCCAGTGCTCCATGTCAGTCAGCCAAGGTACTTTCCATGTTGTGTTATATCTGGCTGGTCAGTCAGATACAGTGGGTGGCTGGCCTGTAAATGGCCTCCTTAAGAGTTGTTTGTATGGTTCTGTTTCTTGCATATATTAGACGAATGATAATACTCTGTGCAGAAATGGGCGCCACTTGAAAACATGGCAAGTCTCTCAGAGAGGTTATACGTTATTAAATATGGTAAAAACAAACAAAAAAAAACCAAATTATTTTTTCTATAGCTAACCTGTTCAAAAGCCCTCTATGTAATAAACTTAAAATGTTCCTAAACTCCAGGTAACAATGAGCTGTGTATAACTGAGTGTGAGTCACAGAACAGTAACTGATCCTCTCCCAGGGATTTGATTGTTTACCCAATCTGTACACACCCTGTCAGCACACCTCCAGCAGTTGAAATTTCAGCTGATGTGGTGCAAATTAACTTCGGCGATTCATTGATAGAATATGGGCCACCTTGGGCTGATTCAGTTATTTGGTGATCATTCGGGAGAGGAACGAATCGATGATCAGATTCATTCTTTGTCTGACTGCATTTTTAAACCTGCCTAATCGATATCTGGCCAATTTTCAATCAAGCAGGCAAACGGACAGATGCCATACATGACCTGATAAGCTGGAAACTTGGTCTGGTGGTGCCTTATAGACTGCTGTTATCAGTCCAAGGCTGGTCAGCTTTAAGGGCTGGGGCAGACGGGGAGATTAGTCGCCCGTGACAAGGAAGATTTGTCGTGGGTGACTAATCTCCCCGTCTGCCACGGCCATTAGTTACATAGTTACATAGGGTTGAAAAAAGACCAGTGTCCATCAAGTTCAACCCATCCAAGTAAACCCAGCACACCTAACCCACACCTACCAATCTATACACTCACATACATAAACTATAAATACAACCACTAGTACTAACTGTAGATATTAGTATCACAATAGCCTTGGATATTTTGATTGTTCAAGAACTCATCTAGGCCCCTCTTAAAGGCATTAACAGAATCTGCCATTACCACATCACTAGGAAGGGCATTCCCCAACCTCACTGTGACAAACCACCTACGCTGCTTCAAATGGAAGCTCCGTTCCTCTAATCTATAGGGGTGACCTCTGGTGCGTTGATTGTTTTTATGGGAAAAAAGAACATCCCCCATCTGCCTATAATCCCCTCTAATGTACTTGTACAGAGTAATCATGTCCCCTCGCAAGCGCCTCTTTTCCAGAGAAAACAACCTCAACCTTGACTATCTTTACCTTAGGGTAAAGATACACAGAGCTACTAGTAGCAACTACTTATTGTGGCTACTAAAATGCTGATCATTTACTGATAATTGTCTCTACGTGTGTTTTAGCAGAGGCAATTCTCAGTATTGTCTATGGCAGGGTATTTTCTGGAGTTTAGTGGCCGTGAAAAGTAGCTGCTGCTAGTAGCTCCATGTGTCTTCAACCTAAGGGTGAAGACACACAGAGCGATTAGTCACTGCGACTTTTAAAACACTTGATCGTGGCAAATTACATCCGTAGATTACCACGCGATTGCCGCAATTAATCGCGATTTGTTTGCGCTGGCCTAATTAGAAGTTGTGACGACTAACCGCCCTGTGTGTCTTCACCCTAAATGGGTGTACCACAATTATAAGCTAAACAGGTTTCCAGATAATGGATCCCATACCTGTAAGCTAGAAAGATCCAAGTTACAAGAAGATCATCTTCCAAAGACTCAATTTAAATCAACATTTAAAAACATATATTTTCCTTTTCTCTGTAATAATAAAACAGTAGCTTGTACTTGACCCCCTCAGACTTAAAGGATGGTGACCCAAAATACAGAAAGCTCCCTTATCCAGAAAATCCCAGGTCCTGAGCATTCTGGATAACAGGTCCTACACCTGTACCTGTACTAATATTTTTCAGTTAACAAAGTAAAGACTTTTATGGCTGTGCTGACCTGCCCTCTACAGGAACCAACAAACTGACAAGGCGCCTTGCAATGGCACTGCATGCTGGCATGTAGTAAAATGTGAGTGAAATGTTGGTGGGTCATTAGATGCTATGGATTGGGCTGACCTGATCAGATGAGTACAATAGCTTAATGACATACTGATAGCAAAGGTCAGCAGAGCCCTGTGAGAAATGCACTCCCATAAAACATTACCGGACTGCTGGCTTTGCCTGGGGGATACAGACACAAGTCCTTTATTTAGATAGTGTCAGCCTATTCTGCAAGACTTTTATACATTGTTCTCCTCTTTCCTGCCCCAGGGGAGCTTAAAGTCTAAGGTCACGTTCACCCACTTTATGGTCAGTATTTGGTTTTAATATAAATCCATTTTGTGCTTTTTGTAAATGTTTTTTTAATTTTTCTATGCAATAATAAAACAGTACCTTAATATCTAAGTTGGTATAAATACATATTACTAACAAATCTATTTTATAATTTTTTTAAAATATATTAGCTTTTAAAGATTTGTCATTTACATTGCTGAAGGCAGTGTGCAAAGTGCAAAAAAAAAGTGCAGCAATTGTTTTGCACGTTGCTCCCTGCCTTTATCTGTTGCAGAGTGGCCACACAGAGACCAGATAGTCCCTTGGATAAAGCATTGCTCTATCCAAGAGAAGTGGGGGTGAGAGGCACGTACCCTTCCCCTAAAAAACATCCTGATGATTTTATTTATAGTTGGTCTTTTTATATCTTCTCCAAGGTGGCAGGCCTAAACTGGCCATACACAGATTTATAAAACTGCCAACTAGGCCCCTCCAGTCCAAGTTGGCAGGTTTTTTTTTAGGCCCAAGTATGGGGCCCTTGAGAGTTCCCGGCTAGATATTCATCGTTGTTGCGGTCCTCTCCCGACTGGTCTCCCAAGGAGGCAATATGATCAGTTTGTAGCTCTGAGGGCCAGATTATTGATCTAATAAGCCCAATATTGCCCACCTTAGGATATCGACTTGGTCTGGACAGAAAGAGCAGCCTTTATTGGCCTGTGTAGGCCACCTTTCTGTATAGGGTAGTCCCATTGGAACTGATTAGCACTTTTGTGACCGACCACTGGGAGAACCAGATAAGAATATTGGCACAAGGGCACAAGCTCAGCGGGCTGACAACAAAATGCTCTGAATCACCCCATATTAATTCCTTTGGCACCTGCACCCGCAACTGGCGGGTGCAGGTGATTGCTGTAGAAATGCATGAGATGCCCACTGAGCTGGAATTGGCAACCAGATATTGTTGATCACTTCTCATATTAATGATTGGGTGTAGCTTGGAGCATAGGCTGTAGTAGTATGGCCTGTGCAAAAAAATCCACTTTAACCAACTTCCAGTGGGTCTGGGCAAATGTTTGCATACTGTATGTAATATTGTGATAATTAAGGGGGCCATTTGTGGTGGTGGTGGTAAGTCTTAGGCTAATGTCCAAAAGGAAGATTTAGTGCGATTTTTTTAAAAAGCGAGTTCCAGCAACAAGTCGCTCATCTTTTCCTAAGGGCTGTGACACACGGGGAGAGTAATCTCCCCAAAATGCAATCCCACCGGTTAGAATGTAAATCGCCGGTGGGATCGCATACGCGGCGGTGCGATTTGCCAAAGTCGCCAAAGTTTCCGCTCAAGGCAACTTCCGCGGCTTTGGAGCCACCCACACTTAGAAATTACATTCAGTGCAATAGGGAAATTGCAGCGACTTCCCGTCCAAGTGATTTGAAGTAGTATAGTTGGTTAAGTACTGGCGATTTATATTCTTCTCTATGTAGAGACAAAACGAGCGACTTGTGGCTGGAACTCGCTTTTTAAAAATCGCAGCGATTAAATCTCCCTGTGGGACATTAGCCTAAAAGTACACTTAATTAGAGAAAGTGCATTGTTAATTTGCTGGTATCCAGCTGTGGTCTGTGGCACACCACAAAGCTATGATTAATGCCACAGAGAAGGGCTAATGGTTAGAGATCACAATGGGATGCAAAATGTTTTGCAGATACAGTTGAATGTGTGTAATATTTACATGTGCATTTCCAAGGATATAATCATCTCATTGTCCGGCTATCTGTTATGCAGGGGGCGGTTTTATGGCCTATCATGGCTGTTTACGCTAAGGCATTTGATAGACTTGTTTAACTAATCGTGGAAGAGAATGAATTTATACATACACAACTTTTTGAAATGTCTTTGTTCATTGTGAGCTGTTGCACTGATATGCTTTTAGCATTTGACTCTTTTATTTATTTTCTCTATTTACCCGCGTGGGACAGCTCAAGTAATGGAAAAGCTGGTGGGAGCATGGGAAGATACTCACAGAAATATCACAATGAATGGTCCTTATGGCTGATAGGCAACTGGCACACTGGACAATTGCCTGCAATTGTTTGTTTTCAGTGCCCAAAAACTCCCTTCAACACTAGCAATCACCCTGTGTTATTGGCCATAGAGGGTAAAATGTTAGGAAATGTTTCCCAATGTCCCACAGATTGTGTTAGTAAAATATATTATAGTTACACTGACAGCTATAAACATGTTCAGTATTTTACAGATGATTGCAATGGCAGTTAAGCCCACAAGGTAACTCCTAGCAACGCTGTACAAGTTCCTACACACAGCAGCTATATGCCAATATAACGTTAGGCTTCCAGCCCCAAACTGAATACACATGTGCTCATCTGTCTGAAATCACTGGCCGCTATGACTACATGTACTGATTGCCAACAAGGAAAGTCTAGTACAGGTATCGCACCCCTTATCCGGTAACCCGTTATCCAGAAAGCTCCAAATTACGGAAAGTCTGCCTCCCATAGACTCCATTATAAGCAAATAATTCAGAATTTTAAAACTGATTTACTTTTTCTATGTAGAAATAAAACTGTACCTTGTAATGGATCCCAATTAAGATATAAATAATCCTTATTGGATGCAAAACAATCCTATTGGGTTTAATTAATGTTTTATTGATTTTTCAGTAGACTTAAGGTATTGAGATCCAAATTACGGAAAGACCCCTTATCCGGAATACCCTTGGTCCCGAGCATTCTGGATAATGGGTAATACATGTACAGGTATTATGGGACCTGTTATCCAGAATGCTCGGGACCTGGGGTTTTCCGGATAAGGGATCTTTCCGTAATTTGGATCTCCATAACTTAAATCTGCTAAAAATCATTTAAACATTAATGAAACCCAATTGGACTGTTCTGCCTCCAATAAGGAATAATTATATCTTAGTTGGGATCAAGTACAAGATACTGTTTTATTATTACAGAGAAAAAGGAAATAATTTTTTAAAAGTAGAATTATTTGCTTATAATGGAGTCTATGGGAGATGGCTTTTCCGTAATTTGGAACTTTCTGGATAACGGATAAGGTATCCCATACCTGTATAATGAATCCTTATTGGAGGCCAAATACCTCATATGGGTTTAATTATTGCTTAAATGTTTTTTTATTTTTTATTTTTTTAGTAGACTTAAAGCATGGAGATCCAAATTACAGGAAGATCCCTTATCTGCAAAACCCCATTTCCCTAGCATTGTGGGTAACAGGTCCCATACCTGTAGTAGTTCTATAATACCAGCCATCAGTTTCTGCAGGTTTGGAAGTTGAATCTGTTTTGCTCCCCTGTGCATCTGCAGCCCATAAAGCACGTTCCTCCCTCAGCCTAACAAAATGTACTGTAGCCCTCTATTATTTGTCGGCTGCTGGGTAATGCGATCCTTTGGCAGCTCAGCACTTACTGCTGGTTTTTGCTGCTCTTGCAGCTCCTTTGTAATTCTACAGCCCTGCAAGGTGAGCGCCTGTAATGGCAGAGTCAAGCTTGAAATCCTTCTCATTTTCCCTTTTATCTCATATTTATGTGCCTTTAAAAAACATAAAAGTAAAGAAAAGAACCCAAAGCCATAGTGGATCGCAGATTACTGGTTACACATTGTTACCGTGTGCTAGGAAACTCCACAAGCCTTTTGTTTAATTGCAGAGAGAACCATTAAAACGCCACTTCTCTCTTTTACTTAATTGCACTTAATGTAGCCGGCCATCTGACACCCTAATGCTGATTTATTTTGAGAGCTTGACAGGTGATTATGCTGCTACTGGGGTTATTAATATTTATGTTTCAGGGGTTGCGAGATGTGGATACCCTGTGCTCCCAATACAGCAAATGCATTTTGGCCAGAATGTTTCTTTGGTTAGTATGGCATAGGCTGTACTTGCAACATTCAGCTTCTAGTAACAGGGGCTTTGGTAAAAGGGGATTCTGCTGTAGCATGCAGAGTTGCCCCTTGATGGCTCAGCAGTTTTTTTTTATTATTTGTACTGATTATAGATATAATTTTATTTTACAGCTTTACTGTATTTAAGGATAGATTGAAGTCAAAATATAGGTGTCAAACTTTCATATTTACTCTGTGTGTAAAGTATTCCCATATGGGTAGGGCCTAAAGCCACCCCCTATACCTAGACATGAGTGACGAACAGAAAGGTTTAGATGTATAGGGATCTGATGGCTCCGAATGGCTGTTCTATCGGCTTTCACCCATATTAGGAACAAGGACTGTGCTAATATTTATGTCCGCAATTAAAGGGCAATTCCCGATTTGCAGCCAACATTGAAACCATGTAGTAAAGTATAGCGTATTTGGAGATAAACCTGTAACACGCACTCAAATAGAGAAGACATGCAACAAAGGACTGAGCTGGGCTGGAGGGACGAAGCACCAACCCTCAGCTGTCGGCACAGACCAATGCTGGTGGGCAGTGGAATGGATATTCAGTGTATGACTGGAAAAGCCACCAGTGAATTTAGATATCCAGGTAGTAGGGCCTGCAGTGGATATCAGATGTATTGAGATGTATTCCTACTAATACTCTCCAACCTTGAGAGCCTATCCGATCACTGCTTTGGAGCATGGCTTGCTCACCTTCAAATGCATATAGACTGACCTATGCTGAACATTGTTTGTTTCTGTACTTTATTTGTTTATTAGTTATTTGCCTTCTGCAACTCTCAAATCTCCCTTGTCGCAGGTGACTAATCTCCCCGGTATGCCATCCCACCGGCGAGAATGTAAATCGCTGGTGGGATGGCATACGTGGCGCCCCGATCCTCTCAAGGCAACTTCGATGATTTCGGAAAATTGCCGCGCCGCATATGCCATCCCACCAGCGATTTACATACTCGCGGGTGGGATGGCATATCGGGGAGATTAGTCGCCCGCAACAAGGGAGATTTGTCACGGGCGACTAATCTCCCTGTGTGCCACAGCCGTTAGGCTTTCAGTTTACCTCATCACCAGGTCACTCACCCTAGCAACCAAATAAACCAATAACTGTTTGTGAGGCCATATTTGTATAATTATTTTGTTTTATTGCTTATGTTTTTATTGACACCTTCTGCTATCTTCTGACTTTACAAAATGTCTTGTTGCTAGGGAATTAAGGCCTAGCAAACAGAAAAGACATTTTTAAGCCAAACTGTAAAAGAAAATGTTAACTAGCCAGATTTGGTGTGTGTATTAAATGAGTGGCCCATATAGAAAGGCATAGGCTGCAGGGCACATCCAGTACACCACCCACGTGTATGGCCATATTGCATTTATGTATGGCAAACTCTGTCTTCATAACTAAATTTAATTCAGTTGCTCTTCTCTCTTGTTCTTTCTGGGAAATGAAGAACAAAATGGCATTGCATATTATGATGGGACCCTAAGCCGCTTTACACATTCTAACCAGTGATCCCCAACCAGTGACCTGTGAGCAACATGTTGCTCACCAACCCCTTGGATGTTGCTCTCAGTGCCCCCAAATCATGTTATTTTTGAATTCCTGACTTGGGGGCAAGTTTTGGTTGAATAAAACCAGATTTCCTACCAAATAAAGCCCCCTGTAAGCTGATAGTGTGCATAGAGGCTGCCTAATAGCCAATCTAAAGGTGGCCATACACGTAGCCTTTACAATCTTTCCTGTCACCATTGGTCATTGGTCACCATACACACACCGAATATTGGTGTGTGTATGGCCAGCTTTAGCCCTTATTTGGCACCTCCATGAACTTTTATGAGGCTTGTGTTGCTCTCCAAGTCTTTTTACTTTTGACTGTGGCTCACGATTAAAAAAGGTTGGGGATCCCTGTTCTAAACCATCTGCTGGGCACCAATGCTGCAACACGTAATCTGCATTTAAAGCAAATACCTGGCGCTTGTAGTTTCTCGGTTATGCTCTACATCGCATCCTAACAAAGCTTGAGGCTTATGGCTTCTGTTTGTGTTTTTCTTACTGGCAGAGATGTGTGGTGTATTTGGTCGTTTTTTTTTTTACACAGTGTGATAAGTAGGCCCCGTAGTGTTTTCTCTGCTGGTGTAGATATGCCATCCAAGAAAAGGCCAATCTGCTCCTGTTTGCCCCTTTGTGTGTGCACATGGAGCAAACTTCACCACAGAGAACCTCCACATTTCCACTTTGTATCGTACGATAATATCAGTGCATCTATGCCACATTAAGAACTTGCCTGTTTGTATAGTTTTCTAAATAATGCAGATAGACCCATCTGGCTAATAACCCTGTCTGGACAGGCTTCTCCCCTTGAGCCGTTTGAAGTGAATTTGTTGTAATCAAATTAGGCCTATTTATCAGTGTCAGCCTTGAAATGTTAGCTGTGTAATGCAAACACCTTTTGATGTCTAGAGTAGATAAGAGCACTTATTATCTCGTTAGCATCATTATGTGATATTGCTCTTCTGTGGCACTTTGTTCTGTTTGTTTGCCAATTGTTTATATCAGGTTCCCATCACAATCTGATTTAATTGAAGGAGGTCAGCTACCATGCTACATGGCAAACACCTTACAATCAGCTCGGCTTAAACTGGCCATACATGCAAGGATAGTATTGTATGAAACCTTGTTTTGTACGATATTCAGTGCTTGTATGGCGAATTGTCCACAGTTTTAAAGATTTTGATTCTGCTTTTAGGGCTGAATCGTCAGGGGTGGAGGTAGAATCCCTATTGTTTCAACCACCATATCTGACGACCCAGCCCTGAATGTCAATGGAGGGAACGAATGTTATTGGTACGTATGGCCACCTTAAGTGGCGAACTTGCTGCAGCGTAGTGCATTGTGCCAAACAGAACTTGATCAGAATGCATTAATTGTTCTCATCAGCTCCCAACGGGCTCCTCACAGTCTTATAATTCACTAAGGGTGAAGACAAATGGAGCTACTAGTAGCAGCTACTTGCCACGGCTACAAAAATAGCCGATCATTTACTGATATTTGTCTCTACGTATGTTTTAGCAGAGGTAATTCTCAGTATTATCTGTGGCAGGGTATTTTCTGGCTTTTAGTAACTGTGACAAGTAGCTGCTACTAAGTAGCTCTGAGTGTCGTCGACCTAAGAAAAGGGCAGGTAGAGTGGCCAAGGGGCATAACAACAACAAAAAAGCAGGTCATGGCCAGTCAAGGCAGTTTACTCAGATTGTAAAGAGAAATACAATAAAAACCACAGATATTCCCCCCCCCCCCCTTGCTAAGTGTAATTTATATCTATAAGGCGATGTGTCCCTTTATTCTGTGTAGCTGTGCCACATTCAGTGTATTCCACAATGGATCCTGGTTCAGCCAGGTAGCCAGTGGTACTGGTGGAAAAACACCAGTGTCTGCCAGATATTGCCACTCCTATCTCCTGCTGTTACCTTCTATTGATTTTACCTGTCACTGGGCAGATTTCGGACCTAAATGTACACTCGAGGCTAATGTCACATTTGCCTTTTTCTCTGAGAGAAAGCCAATCTGCTACATGCCATGTGGGCACTGAATTTTGGCACAGATTTTGGCAGCTGTGTATTTTAAGGCCAAAATCTGCAACCTGGACACTGACCGTGAATGCTGTTTCTTTCATTGCTGCTGGAACACAAGGTGCGGGGCATCAGATTGGGTATGTCATTACATAAATGTTTTTGGGTGGAATTGCACCCTGTGTGCATAGTGAAAAGCAGATGCAATTGCGTTAAATGGCACGAGATATGGGCAGTACTGGACAGTCCCTGGCCAAGGATCTGATGCCATGTCTGCCACTACACAATGCTAATTGTCTCTTTTTCAGTTTGCCTTTTAACAAAAGCACTTGACCTTTGTCTACTTTTGTTGTCTCCAGACGCATGCAATTAAGATTTTAACCTTGCAGTTAAGCTTGTTACCTTTCTAGAACAAAAGCCCTCTGAGTAAAAGAATAATTCTTTTATTAATCAGTTTATTTTCTTATCCATTTAGCTTATTAAAATATTAAGGTTTATGAATAAAAAAAAAGCTAAAGTTTGTTGGAGGATAAGCACCCACAGCATAACCCAGCTTTGAAATATTAGCGATAACATCTAATTTAAAATAAGGTATTAGGCACCTAATAATTCCATGACATATATAAAAGTCATTCTGATGAAAAATTCACTGGTTATTTCAGGTACACTGAGGCTGATGGTATTTCTGCTGGCTGCTATCCCCTATAGGAGAAGCCACTTGCACTTTCCATTCACTTGAATGGGAAATGCATGGCAGCAATGGAATTGGTGCTATACTGAGTGTTTTTGTACTGATAATTACCAATGCTGTGGGTATGTTATACATGGAAGGCACACCTCTTTGGCACCAGTGTTAGTTATAAAAAAAAAAATCAAAATAGTTCTTTCATCTCTTTATTAGATGGGAATTTATTCATTCCCGAGTTGTTGGTTGGTATAATTAACTATGAGACCTTTCTGAACAAACCCCAGAGCTGTATTAGTTGGGACAATAAAGGCTCTGCCTCCTGAACTCCACGGCACTCTTTGTCCTTTCTCATTTCACTCATTAAATCTGCTGCGGAGCTGCTGGGCATCTGCCAAATACCATTCCCACTTGAAAATCTGATGTGCCCCAAGAGTGCACGGCTGCAGATGCAAGCAAAACACAAGCTAGCGGTGAGTCCTTAGCTGTGATATGTGAGCAAGGACGTATTTTAGCTTTAAATTGAAATTTTTGCTGCAAATGGGATTCATACTAATTGTGCAGCAGACTATTAGTTAATTTACAGTAAGAGATATGAATGAGAGCAAGGTGCAACATGACGGGGGGGGGGGTTATAGTTAAACTTTGTGTCTTGCTGGTAATCACAGCAGAAAATATATTGTGGGAATGTTGGTGGGTTTTATTCACAGGTTTTTAAACTTTTTGGGTTCAAGCCCTTCTTTGCAATACAAAATTTGGTAAAGTCTCTGCTCTGATCAGTAATACAGAAGTATAAAAACAGTATAAGTTAACAGGAGGGTACAAAGCCTCATAGGACAGTTATTAGTTCTTTCTCAAATTGCTTTTCTGTCTGTCCCCCCCAAGGAGTGCCAGTCCTAAAGCTGATGCTGTACAGGGTGGATTCTTGACCAGTGGATAAATGCCTCTCCCAAGTGTCACACAGAAATCTGCTCCATGTGCCCACACCCAGTGGCTCTGGTGCAGTGGCTCTGGGTGCAGGCACAATAATCAGATTTTTGGAGCCTGGGGGTGGATTCTCGGCCTGCATTTACCTGCAGGCCAAGACTCCCCTCTATGTAACAAGAGTCTTCAAAACTTCTTTGAAGTGAGCAAAAGTGCATCCCTTAAGGTGGCCATACATAGGCAGATTTAAGCTGCTCTGTCTGGCAAGTTTGGTTTCCCCGTCAGATTAGGGACCGCATAGGCTCATCGATGCAGTCATCATTTTGATGGCACCTATACTCGACGTTGTTATTTGATTGTTTGTCCCAATATTGCTCACTTTAGGAGAAGTAAAGCCTGCTCGTTTGGTGACTTTGCCAAATGAGTAATTTGAATATGAAGAGCCACCTTAAATGCTCTTGCACTTGAATCAGGTGTCATGTGATTAGCAGGGCATTCAAATGCAACATATGCACATTCCATGGTGTTGCTTGTTTGATTGATATGGTAGGATTGTATATTTTGTTCCTATATATATTCCCTTTTAACATGTGTTTTTGACCCAAAAATATTAAACTATAAATAGCAGCACTCCTTAGCACCCAGCAATGTGTGTTCTATGCGCAGTTCTGCAGCTGCACATCCTTGTGTCAAGAGAAATAAAAAGGAGCCATCCAGGCATTGCAGGCAAAGAGAGTGAGACAGCCCTGAGCCCTGGGGAACAGGCAGTCTCTGGCACGAGGTGAGGGGCTTGGGCCAAGGGGCAAAAATAATCTGATAACTGGAGGGGCAGTTTACGTTAAACTTTCACATTTAATCTGAGATTTTTTGCAAGAAGAAGTTTTTAAGGGATGCTTTCCTTTCCAGATGTAGAGAGGAAATAACATTTTGCTCTTGGCTTTGTAGAGTATATAATTGTACATATAATAATAGGCTCACAGCAGAAACCCACACAGAATGGTATCTATTGGATCAGTGATCTCAAAGTTTGCAGCTGCTATAAATTACATCCCACGTGGAACCCTAGGAGATGTGGCCCCCTAAGCTGTTGGAAGCCACACATTTCCCATGCTCATTGTTATGCCTCTGAATAGTTAAATAGCAGGAAACAGTTCGCTGCAATTCAACTCTTTGGCTAATATGTCAGCACTCCTAACCATAATAGTTTGTTTCTGGTTTGCCTCTAACTTTTATCTTTTCTTTATAATCAGTGGGTATTGAGGTTATATTGAATTGCCTGCAAGCATTGCACATGGGCAAGATTCTTAGGAGAACTAAAGCCTAAGAAGTAGGCTAGAAATGTTGCTCATGTTTTGGGTTTCTGTACCAACCCAAGGCACCCACAGCCCTTTAGCAGGGAAGATCTGTGCTCCCAGTAGCTCCCCATCTTCTTTTCTGCTGATTCTGTGCCTAGGGTGCAAGTGGTAGAGGGACAGTGAGGTAGCAAGAGAGCTGGTGGGTGAGCAGGATTGGACAATTGGTAGGTGAGTGACTAATGTTCTTGACTTGGGTGCTACAATGTGGCCTTTTAATCATTGGCATTGCATGTATGCCAAGTTGGGCATGAGTTTTAACAGACAATATATGATCCTATCAGATCCCAGATTTATGTTTAAAAGTTGAAATGATTTTGCTGGCATGTGGCTCCTCTTCATTTCCTAAAGTTAATACTGTTCAGGCTGTCAACCTGTATGAATGGAACTATAGTAGGTGGCCATTCACGTAACTCCTATGTCATTGGTCTTTTTGGCTTCCATGTCATGTAAGACACCAGTGTATGGTCACCTTTAGTGTGCTCCTATTAACAAGCAATTTTTGATGGCAACGCGATAGCTTTGCTAACTTATAAATTGTTTGACTTGTGAAATCTAGCCAAATAACCACAGGTACTATTAAAGGGGAACTCAACCCAAACACAACATTTTGAAAAGTAAACATATCAAGCAAATTAAAAAATATACAGCGTTTTTATGATTTTTTAATGTAATAGTATGGTTTGAAACAGTTACCTAAGCCCCTCTCCCTGTTCTCCTGCTGATCTGGCTGACTACTTTGAGACTAGACCGTAGTTGACTGTATCCTCCAGATCCCTCAATACCCTGCATGCAGGATGTCAATAAGGAACATCACAGTACAATGCATTGTGGGTTATGTTGTTCCTGCATGCTGTCTGTAAGCTGTGGAGGAGAGGTTGTGACAATTTGTAACATCATTGTTTTAGTCTCTCCTCCCAGGATTTCAAATGATGCAGAAATAGAAAAACTGTTTTGCAACTGGATGTCAGTATATAAAAATGGGATTTATTCATACTTTTTGAAGGAACAGATTACAGTGATGTAAATTAGGGGGTTTTGTGTTGTGTAGGGCTTATTAACAAATTTTGGTTCGGAAGCCAGAGTTCCCCTTTAATAAAGTAATAAAACAATACCCTTTTTTAAAATTGGGTTTTACTAAGCCGTGTGCTATTCAGTATGTAACCTGTAGGCTTGGGTAGAAATAAAGCTATGCTAGATAAATCCCCAGAGACATAATTTAGCTGCTGCAATCAGTTGAACATCCTGTGCAGGAAATGCAGGCCAGACATGAGAACCATGCCTTTTGGCGAACTCTCTGGTAGCCACCGTATGTTTAGCTCCTGTTACCCTTTACACATCTAACAAAGTTAGGATTGTTTAGTGTCAGATCAGTATTGTATTTCTAAAATGTTTTACTGTTAAGATTTATTTTTGTTGTCAAAATTTTTCATTTTGCTTGTCAAATAGGATTTATACAAGTGAAAGCAGCCATAAGGAAGGTGTTTTCATTGGTACAGGATGTAATGTTGTTGGGCCACTGTGCCAGCCCTGGGGGTGTAATAGGAGAAGGAGCATCAGAAGCCATATCAATTGGAATTGTATATTGCTTGTTTGTGGGTTAATAGTGCTGGAAGGTATCTAAGAGCGCTGGAAAGTTCCGTTATAACAGTGCTGTCCCACTTTAAAGTAGAATGGATTTTAAGCATATATCCTACCATGAAGTAGTATTTTATCAAACGGTGGGCCTGGCATCTGCTATTTAACCTAGAACACCTGCTCTGTCTGGCAGTGATCTATGGCTACCAAACCATATCTATCGCCTCTACGTTATGTCACCAAGGGACAATTTATTCTAATCAGTAATAAAGTTTATGATACTATAGTAAAGATGTCCCAGTCTTTAGGGCTCTGGCACACGGAAAGATTAGTCACCGGTGGGATGGCATATGCGGCGGTTTCACTGAAATCATGCCGCTGCGTATGCCATCCCACCGGCGATTTACATTTTCGCCGGTGGGATGGCAATCGGGGGAGTCTTGTCACGGGCAATTAATCTCCCCGTGTGCCGGAGGCCCTTAGGCTGATGGCACACGAAGTGAGATACTCACCATTATAGCTGGCACCGTTGTTGCCAGTGGAAAGGCATTTTGGAGCAGTCACCCATGATAGCAGAGATCTATCGCGGGCGGCTTACAGCCTTAAGGATGTGGTAAAAAGAAAAAAAAAAGTGTTTCCCTGTCGATACAAGTGCAACATCATCAAAGATAAGGTTCACAAAAGGAAACATTATTATTAAAAAGAATATTGGCACTTGAAGGAAAACTGGCAGTCCACACATTCCATTGGTAGTTCATCTGCTCCTACTGAATAAACTCAATAAACAGAGACACATGCCAAGTTTCTACCAAATGTGGTTATCGGTATCCTATCACACTTCCTTTAAGTGACAGCAGAAATATTTGTCAGCTTTGTAGCTTACAAAGCAAAATTTTGTGAAAAGCACCACCCTTATTCAAAGGACGGCCAAACTGATTGTTACTTTTTATAACTTATTTTTATGTGCAGGTCCTCTCCTATTAATATAGCAATCTGTCAGTCAAACCACTCCTTGGTAGCTAAGGTAATTTGGACCCTAGCAACAAGATAACTGCTGACATTCCAAACTAGAAAGCTGCTGAACAAAATGTAAAATAATTTAAAAACTACAAATAAAAAATAAAGATCAATTGCATGTTGTCTTAAAATATTACTCTCTACATCATACTAAAAGTTAGGTCTGTGCAGCCACCTCAGAAAGCAGATAATAGTCTGTAGGAAAGGACTGTGGGATAGCAGGTATAGTAGGGAGAGAATTTTATTAAAAACGGGCCGAATGCGTCCGATTGCGTTTTTTTCGTAATGATCGGTATTTTGCGATTTTTTCGGAAATTATCGGGACTTTTTCGTTACCAATACGATTTTTGCGAAAAAACGCAAGTTTTTCGTAGCCATTCCGAAAGTTGCGCAAAATCTGGCGATTTTTTCGTAGCGTTAAAACTTGCGTGAAAAGTCGCGATTTTTTCGTAGAGTTAAAACTTGCGCGAAACGTTGCGCCTTTTAAGTTTTAACGCTACGAAAAAGGCGCAAGTTTTATCGCTACGAAAAAATCGCCAGATTTTGCGCAACTTTCAGAATGGCTACGAAAAACTCGCGTTTTTTCACGCAAGTCGTAATGGCTACGAAAAACTCGCGTTTTTTCGCGCAAGTCGTAATGGCTATGAAAAACTCACGTTTTTTCGCGCAAGTCGTATTGGTAACGAAAAAGTCGCAATAATTTCCGAAAAGTCGTAAAGACGCAGAAAAAATCGCAAAAAATACGAAAAAGTCGCAAAATGTTCGTTTTCCAATCGGAATTTTTCCAATTTGGATTCGAATTCGTGTCTTAGTAAATCAGCCCCTAGGTGTAACAGTCTCGCCAGTAGACATCTCAGAGATTGTGAGACAGGACACTCAATAAGAAAATGCTCCTGTGACTCCTCCGTCCCACAACCCCAAGGACATGCCCTATTATCAACACTCCGATACTTAAGGTTTCCCCTTACAAATAGCTTCCCGTGAAAGGATAGCCAAGCATTATCCCAAAATTTTTTCGGAATTCTCTTGCTATTCAGAAAGCTTAAACTCTCCTCCATAATCCTACTCACACAGTCCTGCACTATTATAATAGCCTCTGGGAAGGTACTGGGGCTGTGGGATAGCAGGTATAGTAGGGAGAGATGGTGCCTATAGTAGCAGTGGGGGGATAATGGCCTCTGGGAAGGGACTGGGGCTGTGGGATAGCAGGTATAGTAGGGAGAGATGGTGCCTATAGTAGCAGTGGGGGGATAATGGCCTCTGGGAAGGGACTGTGGCTGTGGGATAGCAGGTATAGTAGGGAGAGATGGTGCCTATAGTAGCAGTGGGATAATAGCCTCTGGGAAGGGACTGTGGCTGTGGGATAGCAGGTATAGTAGGGAGAGATGGTGCCTATAGTAAGCAGTGGGATAATAGCCTCTGGAAGGGACTGTGGCTGGTGGATAGCAGGTATAGTAGGGAGAGATTGTGCCTATAGTAGCAGTGGGATAATAGCCTCTGGGAAGGGACTGTGGCTGTGGGATAGCAGGTATAGTAGGGAGAGATGGTGCCTGTAGTAGCAGTGGGGGGATAATAGCCTCTGGGAAGGGACTGTGGTTGTGGGATAGCAGGTATAGTAGGAAGAGATGGTGCCTATAGTAGCAGTGGGGGGATAATAGCCTCTGGGAAGGGACTGCGGCTGTAGGATAGCAGGTATAGTAGGGAGAGATGGTGCCTATAGTAGCAGTGGGGGGATAATAGCCTCTGGGAAGGGACTGTGGTTGTGGGATAGCAGGTATAGTAGGGAGAGATTGTGCCTATAGTAGCAGTGGGAGGATAATAGCCTCTGGGAAGGGACTGTGGTTGTGGGATAGCAGGTATAGTAGGGAGAGATGGTGCCTATAGTAGCAGTAGGGGGATAATAGCCTATAGGAAGGGACTGTGGTTGTGGGATAGCAGGTATAGTAGGGAGAGATGGTGCCTATAGTAGCAGTGGGGGGATAATAGCCTCTGGGAAGGGACTGTGGTTGTGGGATAGCAGGTATAGTAGGGAGAGATGGTGCCTATAGTAGCAGTGGGGGATAATAGCCTCTGGGAAGGGACTGTGGCTGTGGTATAGCAGATATGAGTAGATAAGTGTATCTTAGTAAGGGAATTATGTATCTGAAATATTTTGCTGCAATATCCTAGCCAGTTAAAACTAAGGAGTTTCCCTGTCTCCGGTGTGTGCTTTTACAATTATACATTATTTGAACTTAATACCATTCCCTTTTCTTATGCCAACAGTCAAACAAAGTTAATTCTTTATTTACCATTACGCAGCTTATTGTCTGCTTATTTAAACTGGCAAGTGGATAATTCTTTTAACTGTATTCCATTTATTTGCACCGGGTGCAAGTTTCTCTTCAATCCAGATGATGCTGGGTTTGTATCATTAATTAATCCTCCCCGCTGGGAAGAATTTAATAATGGTTTGTAAAATGCTGGATTTCCTCTGACAGGAACTCTGCCTGCGCTCCCATTGCCAATACAAGCTTTTCGTTTGTAATAAAGTGTTTATTTATTACAATTAATTTATATAGCGCTGATAGGTTTAAGCAGCAGTTTACAAAGCTTGTTCAACATTTACACCAGTCTAAAGGTGGCCATACACGTGGCGATCTGACGATGTTTCGTACGACCATCGGTCCGCCACACACCATTCAGGGCTGAATCGGCAGGTAAGGAGGTAGAAACAATAGGATTTCTACTTCCTTCTGCCGATTCAGCTCTGAAGGGAGAATTTTGGTCAGACGGCTTCTATGGCGCCCGTAAGGCCCTCGTGATTAATCGAAAAACCCACACACGGGCCAGTTTTATCAGGAGCCAGTTAACAAAGACCTTTCAGGTAGTTCCCAAGACGGAGTCAGAATTAGGAACCATGCCCTGCAATGCAGCAGTACAAACTACCAAAGTCTACCAGACTGGCCTATCACAGTGCAAGAGGATCTCCCACCTTGGTCCAGATGGCTCCCACCCTAAGGTAACTCCAAACTGCCCTTCCTTATTTCCATTATAAGCCCTATATAACACCTAAACCATTTAGCACTGGACCCTGGATATTAACTTGTCTGGTGGGCCCTGGCACTGTTGCAACCATGTTTTTGCGTATCCTTGTATAACCTCGTTATACTTGATTAAATGTTCAACAGCAAACGGGAAGCTGAACCCCAAAAATCTGGAAACTTTTTCAGTAGTGGCTTGCCTAGCTGACATGGGTACACCAGAATTTAGACATCATTAGGCTCCGTTATGAACTCAGACTTAAAATCCGGTGCTATTATGCCTATGCATGTTGTGTGTAGCGCCAGTGCACCACGGCAGCCTGCCCTAATGAATTGCGTTCTGTTGCATGCTAGGTGCAAAGTACACAGTGCATTATTGCAAGGGAAACATGGAATTAACACCTGCCTGCACACACAATGCTGCAGAAACCTACTATTGCACTGGAATTCTGGGAGAAAACTTCGCATAGTGGGAAAATACAGGACGATTTGTAATCATAAGAGTCTTCATGTCTCTGGCTTGTAAGGATGCTAAGGTTGAGAGGCCATTTTGTAACTGCTCCCCTATTACAGCTTGGCAGGCAAGTTACTAAACAGAGAAACTGGTTGGGAATTGTTTATTAACTTGCCCACATAGGGGCCTATTTATTATGCTGTGTAAAATGAAATTTGCCCTCAGGCAGTTTATTATAGGGTCCCTGTTCCTCCCTGCGGTTGGTGCATTCTGGCTGACTGTAGCTGCAGATTTCTGCCCACAGAGCACATCTTAGCATGACCCAGTGCCTCTTTGTGCTCTGCTGCCTAATTCACAACAAGGTATGAGATTATCTGCAACCTTCTTAATTTGTTAAACACAGCAGGGATCATTTTCTAAGACCATTAGACAGTAGTATTGGTTACTATAGGTTACTGCAGAGAAGCAAACTTTGTCTGGCAGTAATACTTGAGCTTCTAATCTATGGAGAGGTTGCGGCTAGGCAAGCTACTTTGTCATTATGTTACCAACTTCTTTCTTGTTGTATTGCTGGTTTTGGTCTGCAATTCAAAGCAAGGCTTTCCTAGCTAGCTTCATCAGATGGGGCACTCTTAACTGACCATGTGGCCATGACCTAGCTTTCCCCTTCAGCCGTAAATACTGTGGAAATTACCACTTGTGGGACCTGTAGAGGAATAAGCGCTATTTCCTGTTTTCTAGTGAGTCCTTCATATGTTTCTTTGGTTTCCTCTTCCTTGCTTTGTTGTCCTTTGGGACTAGATGGGGCATGCATGACAGTACATACTTGCATTCAACAGATTGCAATATTTTTAGTACTTATGTATAATAAATATACTAAACAATATGTATATTTACTCTTTCTCTCGCATGTATCTCTCTCTTTTTTCTCATTGGGTGTGTTTGAATAAAGCTTCAGTAAGTATGTGCAAGTGCTTTATTTTATTATTAAGTGACCAATATTGTGGTCTTGTGTGCAGAGTCTGCAGAAATCCCTCAGACAGCCCAAAAACTCAATAGGGGTGAACTCGCCAAAGGTGCCCAGGTGTACATGCTTCAAACCTTCAGCTTAAAGGGAAATAATTTCAAATGAATCACTTGAATGAAAAAGGCTGGCACAAAAAACTGGACCATTGAAAATAACGTGATGCAGTTAAAACGCGTTTTATTTAAAGAAAAAGCATCTCAAACCTAAGAAGTGTAATGCTAGGGGTGCCCAGTGTGACCTACTCTTGCCACCTGGCCTCCGTCATGAAATCTACCACAGTTTAAATAGTGTGACGTCTATCATTTGGCGTCAATCTATGTTTAACAAATACACATAGCAATATATAAATGCAGTGCCAAATTCACATTTAATGCCCACATAACATTATTCAAGTACCAACTTCAAGTTTAATGTGAAAGGATTGTAGTAGTTTTTACTTTCCTTCTGCATGGACCACTTTGTAGTCTGCACACAGAAACATATATTAACTAGGAACAAATATATACTGTGGCCCGGTGGGGACAATCTTCTATACTGGGATGAAACTACAAAGACGGATGGCTTGAGCAGCCGCACTCAAAAGCTCCAGTTTGCTGGGGGGAAAAAGCAGTGGCGGGATGTCATCCCACTGCATTCCACCTCGAGGTCTACCAGAAACTTTAAAGTGATCATCTGTTAGACTGCAATCTACGTTTTTGAGCACCTCTGTTCTATGCATTGACTTGACCATTACTGGTTATTGCATGACTTCCAGAATACCCTGGTGCTTTTGCAGGGAAGCATACTTGCTCTATGGTGCTTGCTTACTAAACAAGTTCTTATTGATCACTCTAAGGCCAGTTCTTCCATTCTCTGGAGTAGGGTAGGCCACCTCTGATGGCGATTGTCGACGGGCAGGGGGCCGGCTGTGATGTTGCAGGGGCGGGGATGAGGTGGTGCAGTGATGTCACATTGGTGGGGAAGAGGCAGGGCCATGACTTTGCTGGTGAGGCTATGACATGTCGATCGGCAATTTGCAATCCTAATTAAGAGCGCCCTATACTTTAGTCATGGGACAGGCATTACCATTGTATTACACAGAAAGAAAACTACTTGGCATGGAATTCCCCCACTAACCCAACTTGGGCAGAATAATGTTTCTTTATTTTAACACTTTTTAAGTTGTTTTCAGTGAGCCTAACATAGCAGTGACAATCTAAAATCCTTAGTACTGCTTGTTTCATGAAATATTTATGTTTTATGCAATATGCTGATAGTTTATCATAAATAATGGTTTACAAGGTCCATTACATGAGTGCATTATGTATAGCTGATACGAGTGATTTGGCTAAAGATAGCTCAGCATTCTGCTTACCTGCAATTTATACACAGATGAGAGATGCTCCCTTATCCCTTGTGTGGACTGCAACAACCACATCTAAAAATGTACAGTTCTTGGCAAACACAGTGCCTAAAGATATTGCAACTACTTACCAACAAGGTACAAATTCAGAGCCTTTGTTCCTGTTGTATTTATATTATGAGATTTTATAACGATGTCAAATGTGCTTAGCTAAGTTTTTTTTTTTTTTTTGCTTGTGTCATTTTCTTTGCATATGTTTTAAACATATTCTTGCTCAGGAGACCAAACTATATTGTAATAAGGAATGCATAATTCCCCCACTGTGGTGTGGAAAGGTACTGGCCCACAGGGCCACAAACAAACGTGTGGCCAGTACATTGCAACCATTTATATACATTTCTGGGGGCTCCTGTCTCCCCTCCTCTGGTGAAGATCCCTCCTGAAGCCCAATTCTGGTGTAAGGTTTTCTTTATGCTTGCTCTGCCTCCTTGCACCTTTTCCTTTTTTGGAGCTTTGCTGTTAGAAGGTCAGCGGTGCCAGCAAGTTCACCATTTTTGTCCTCTTACAACTGGACATTAATGTACAGACTGCCTGGTCATAGTGCACTCTGGATAGGTTGTTCCCAGCCTTGGTGGATATGGGTTGTCCACTTGCCTTTCATTGAAGAGTGGGGATGGAGTAGGGATATCAGTGACCCTTCTAATCTCTCAATGAGAGATGGGACAGCTGTGGAGCACTACTTTTGGAATATGCACACACTGTATATGCACGGGCTTCTTGACATGCCTACATAGTAGGTCAGGAAATTCCAGAATTCCCAGTGACTCTGAACTCAGACTGAGCTATCATGCTTTGGCAGGTAGCATATTTATATATGCAGAGTGGATGCATTTCGCAGGCATTAGGGGGATCCATCCAACTGACATTCTGTTTGTTCTTATTTACATTAACAAATTAGGATGTATGAGATATTTCTGGATTGACTGCTGGATTTGCTGTCTTATTGTCTGTGCCACATTCCCTAGTTCTTCTTGTTCATCATTTTCTTGTTTTTTTTTTTTTTTTTTTTAAAAACTTGGCTTGGCAACAAAGGCCAAATACCTATTGGGTAGGTTTGAGAATCTTGTCAGTGAGAACCTTTTGGGGTGTTGATGCAGTCTGTTCCTTAGAGGCCTCTAGTGTGCTTTGATCATTGACCTGGAGGCCAAAGGATCGAATTAGCCTGATTTGGCTCACCAATTGGTGACTTTGCCAGCTTGATACATATTTGTGAACTGCTCCCAAATTCCCTAACAGAAAACTATAGGTATACTTAAATAAAATATAGTGCTTTCAAAGGTCTATGCATATGTTTGCAAATGCACTATTGTTTTCATCTGTCTGAAATTATTTAAAATGCTCCAGATGGATAGAATAATTTTTAGAAGTATTGTATTTATTTCTAGCCAATTTCATCCCAGCTACATATTAGCCTGCTTATTTCTACCAGCATGTTAAATATTCCTTGAACATAAGGTAAGGGGGATCTACTGGATATCGGCATTTGGTAACAAAATCTAAATTGCTCTTTTGCAGTTTTGCTACATAAGGCAGCATGCATACGGTTTAAAAAAAAAAAAAAAAAAAATATATATATATATATATATATATATTGTTGTAAACTTCTTCTCTAAAGGGAAAATGTCCTTATTGTTGAAAGGTATATTTTATTAAGAGCACACAATTGACTATTTTCCTCAAGCTAACAATACACTTACAGATCTGCTTATTTGGCAAGTTGGCCATGTGTCCAAATCACGCTGATCTGATCTCTGGACTGTGGTTCACTGATCTGACCATACAACAGGCCTAAAGGTACATGTTGGGCTAGACCCAACATGGCAGTCCTCACTCAAGCCCCCCCCACCCCATACACAGGTCAATAAGCTGCCAACTTTCAAGGGGTCCAAGTTGGCATAGAAAGGAAACCAGGATAGTATGTAAGTATTTTAGCGACCAATTCTGCACTCCCCATTAAGGTGGCCATACATGTTGGGATGCATTCATTTGACAAGGTCCCCAAGCAAACGGATCTTCTCCTGATATGCCCACCTAAGGTGGGTGATCTCGGGCTAATTTAATAGTTTTGCCTTAGGAATTACAACAACGGGCATAGGTGCAGCCGGACTGAGCACCACATCAATGAGCTGATGCAGTCCCTGATCCAACAGGAAAATCAAACCTGCCAATCGACACCTGTCCATTTTTTGACCAGATATTGATCTAGGAGGCCTGTCGGGGAACCTTAGAACCAGGGCTGTGGAGTCGGTAGATAAATTCTCTGACTTCGACTCTGACTCCTCAGTTTCTGATACTTCCGACTCTGACTCCTCTGTTTTTAATATGCTAATGTATTTTATACATTCATTGAAGGAAAGGAAGGAGACATACATGTCATTTAACCACAGAACCACTGGCTAGGAAGCCAACACTCTACTGTATTGCCCAATTAAAGCAAAATACTTAATTAGTTATCAGTGAGAGTTAGGCTAGGTTCACAGTGGGCATTGTGTTCCCTGTAACAGAGGAACACGACGCAGTGGAGCTGCCGCACCTTAATTGTGCGTTACATCCCATGTAGTGAAGCATACAGTCAATGAAAAGCATGCTTCATGGTCACTCAACGTGTTCGTTTATGCACTGAGTGCATTGGGCTTTATTCTTATAGCAGAGAAGTAATTAATTATGACTGTTTGTGAATTGGGACATATAAACTTGCTTTATTTATTTATTCCCGTTTAAATTTAGTAGGAGTCGGAGTCGGTTCATTTTTTGCTCCAGGTACCCAAAATTGCCTCTGACTCCTCGACTCCGACTCCACAGCCCTGCCCAGAACAGAGACAAACTGTCACGGTTTCCTTTCAATATTTGGGATCAGGTCTGTGTGGCAGTTCAGATCATGTTTATGCACATTTTTTTTTCATAGACCCAGATTAATCTAATTAATATGGTGTGCAGCCCTTTCGGTGCATTCTGAATATGCTGACTTTGGCATGGCAAGAAATGGTGCAGAAAAGTGCATTTTTGTGCTGCTGTTTGCACAGCTTTAAAAACGTTACTGTACACGGCTGGTCACCTGTTTCTAATATGCAGTGTTATTTCCTCACTCGGGGAGGGGAAATACCATCATTCATGATTTATTAATAACATTTCATAAACAAATTTCTGAATGTAGCCATCCTTTTATTAATTCCCTTATAATGGAAAATAAGTCTCCAAACATGTTAATTGGCAACATGTGCAGAGCAGCTGAGTATTTCTGTGCACTGGACATGTGAATTACAAGGGGGGGGTTGAGAAAGAGAAACAGCTGGCTTTTTGTGTGGGTTTAGATACACTCCTGCCATGACACTTCCATTGTGACATTAGTGCGACACAAGTATAGCAATCTTACGGCAAATACAGCACTTTAACATTTTAATAATGGTGAAACACTGCCCAGAAGGGACACTAAGGGGCACATTCATCAAAGTACGAGTTTGAATCCCGAAATGGGTAAAATTCGGATTGGATACGATAATTTCTGATGATCACAAATATCACGAAAATGCTTATGAAAAAAATCGTATTAGTCACGATAATATCGTATTGGCGATCCAAAAGTCATGAAATTTTCGTACCCAAACGATCGTAAATGGCAGGAAAACCTTTCTGACTTTTTAATGCTTCTGTGCATGATTTTGGAAGCCTCCCATAGGACTCAATGGCCCTCTGCAGCTCCAACCTGGCCCGAGGAAAGTCTCCCATAGGGCTCAATGGCACTCTGCAGCTCCAACCTGGCCCAAGGAAAGTCTCCCATAGGGCTCAATGGCACTCTGCAGCTCCAACCTGGCCCGAGGAAAGTCTCCCATAGGGCTCAATGGCACTCTGCAGCTCCAACCTGGCCCAAGGAAAGTCTCCCATAGGGCTCAATGGCACTCTGCAGCTCCAACCCGGCCCAAGGAAAGCCTCCCATAGGGCTCAATGGCACTCTGCAGCTCCAACCCGGCCCAAGGAAAGTCTCCCATAGGACTCAATGGCACTCTGCAGCTCCAACCCGGCCCAAGGAAAGTCTCCCATAGGGCTCAATGGCACTCTGCAGCTCCAACCCGGCCCAAGGAAAGCCTCCCATAGGACTCAATGGCCCTCTGCAGCTCCAACCCGGCCCAAGGAAAGCCTCCCATAGGGCTCAATGGCACTCTGCAGCTCCAACCCAGCCCAAGGAAAGCCTCCCATAAGGCTCAATGGCCCTCTGCAGCTCCAACCTGGCCCAAGGAAAGTCACGATATCAAAGCTTGAATGAATCCGAAACTTTCGTACTCTGCGCAGCAATATGATTTTGTTGCGTAATTTTTGACGCACAGTACGAAAAAGTTGCGCAAATTAGTGAAAAAATTGGGGAAAATACGCAATGTATGAAAAAGTCTGATTCGGACCGATCGTACTTTAATAAATCTGCCCCCAAGGCTCAGCTGAATAGGCAAGTCTCCTTAACCTACATAAGAACAAGAAGATTGATTTTTTTACCTTAATGTCATTATAGCAATATCCAGCCATACTGTATGGTTAAGTTAGGCCCTTAGCAGTGAGTTGTCCAAGCGGGAGAAAGAAGTAAGAATAGCCCTTTACTGTACAACTAAAGTTACAGGGATCTGTTATCTAGGAACCCTTTATCTAGAATGCACCAAAGCCCCATCAAACCTTGCACTTCATAATTCTTCATTTGTGCCAGATCCTTTGTGTTCTTGTAATAAGACAGTGCTCTTATTTATTATAACTAACCCATTTTTGTTTGGTTTTTAAATGTTTTAGTAGATATTAGGCTCAGTGCTTCAAATGATAGAAAACAAATTTTCAATCTGTAACAGATCCTATACCTGTTTAGAATTGAAAGAAGGTTCTTCAAATAGTAAAATGCAGCATATATATATGCACCTACCATTTTTGTTTTGGCGAGGGTGGTTGTACACAACTTTATAAGCAGTTTCCCTCTATACATAATGCTAGTGGTTTTCAGGAATCTGTGGATAAAGCCTGGCAATTATCCTATGATCATTAAGGGAGTGTAGGCCAAACCTGACTGCTCTAGTTGTCAAAATGTAGATCAAAATGTACACCCAGATATTGATGCGATACAATAAGAAATCCCTCAGTGGTATTATTTAATAAACCATTTTGCTTGAGCAGGCCCCAGCAGGGTTAGCGTTATAGGATGATCAGTCACATACAGCATTAGCATAATTGACAGTAACTAGTCTAACTAGATTCCTATTATAGCCGCTGTTTGACCAAACCTTATAATGAAATCTGGCAGATGGGATAAAGAAAAATGTGTCAATCATAATATAATTTCTAAGATAAAAAACTGTGTCTTTTGTCCCAGAGGGGCCTCCAACTTAGAGGAAAAACATACATAAATTAGGAAAAATGCTTAGTTGACTTCCCAACATCCTACTTACACACATTTGGGAGCTTTATAACAGTTGCAGCCTGATATCCTTAAAATATCAGATTTTTTTTTAATGAGAGATGCCAATTTATACAGATAAAAAATGAAATAAAAAAAAACCACACAGACTTGCACAGATTACATAAAGCTTACATGAATCTATTAGTTATTAATAACCCATTCAGTGCAGCTCTGCCAGAACGGGGCACAGTGGGGGGAGTTTGTATAGTCCAAGATGCCCTCTTTGTTGTTTTGCATAAACATATTAATATAAACTGGTCTGTTAATATTGGGCATGTTGCATAATTGACTGACAGTATGGAAAGTGTTGGGCAGAACTGCAATTTAACCTTGTGATGGATCAGTATGAGAAAATGAGGTGCTTACTTTGCGTGGGTTTGGGCTGAAGTACAGTACTCCTCTGGGAGTTTTCTTTCCACATTTGGGGTGAGATATGGATGTTACACAACCAATGGGTGTTTTGGGATCTGGGTCCTGGTGTGCACATAAAGCAAATGAAATTATTTGTTAATAACAAAGTTAATATCCGCCAGTTTTATTAGGTTGCACTTATGATAAATAGAAATTGGCTTAAATATACTATGATAAAGGTGCACAAAATCTTGTCTACTCCAAGTGGTGCACCTGAAATTCTATCATAAACTCCTAAAAATGTTCCAAGGTATGGCGAATCTATCTTCGAAGTTGAACACATATAGTTTCCATTTTGGTCACTCTTCTGCTTTGCTGGGTGTGCACAGAGGGCACCTTTTGTGACATTCTCTACTTATATCTCATCCTGCCTTTGTTGGCATCTCTCCATTAACCAGTGGGGAATTGTCTCAGAGCAACACTGGGACCTATTTATCAGCAGTGAGCAAATTTGCACCTGGGCAGTAACCTATAGCAACACAAGTAGTGTGCCATTTATTTATAGATAATTGTTAATTTTATTTGGTGTGTGTTTTACAGATTTATTTCAGTTGACCTAGGTATATCATTTGTTTTGTATACATTTTAGGGTATTCTACCAAAACTACACCTTACATGCACAATCTAAAACTCTTAATCAGTTCCCTCCCAAATTTCTCCATTGGCTGTTAGCCCTCCTTCATGAGTTGCCTGTCCTTTTTCAATCACAGGGCTCACCCCTCCTTGCCCTTAAATTAGAACTACTGAGATAGAATAAGGATAGGGCTAAGGGGATTAATTGGCAACGGGGGTTAATTACAAATGGAGGAGGATTGACAACCAACAGTGGAACAGAATATAGGAAAACTGACATTAGGGACATTAACCTGTGAGTATATGGGTAAGGGAAGAAGAACCGCTGGGGCAGAACACTAAGGTTTATGTGATATGTATTACATTAGACATCTCTGTCTAATGATAGTTTTCTAATTTTAATAAGGTTTGTCATTATAGTCCTAGGAAAAATTAATGTGGAAAAAAAAAATAATTTTCAAAATTCATCAAATTTTGTTTTGCTTTTAGTCCCCTGCATGCATACTGTGGTTGCTTCTGTTTTATGGACTGTTTGATTAGAAATTCAAATGGTGATATGGCAATAAAGTCAAGTTTCTCTTCCTCTCCTTTTAAGCATCAGCATTTTCCTTATCCTTTCCCATTGTTGCCATATTTTATCTACATAACCGGAAGTTTCCAACAAGCAGTCCAAACATGTAGGTCATGACCCCACAGTTCAAAATAGAAATTTTCATGGGAGCGTTTCAGTCCAACATGGTTCTGGGAAAGTAACAATATACACAAGTAGGCAGTAGATGAGTGAACCGGGTCTGTCATAGCTACATCTATTACCATAGAAGACATTTAAATTGAATGACAAGGATGCTATTCATTTGAAATTCCCATAGGTATCTTTCTATTTCAAATGACCCAGTCTGTGTCTCCATCTCCAGTTGTCTGGGATTCTGGTTGTGACATGAGGGACAATTTACTACCTGAAGGGGACTGTCACTTTATTTTAAAAGGTTTATATGTTCTTTTAATGCCTAGATACCTGCACTCACCTTCTGAAAACAGTGCTGCCTGTGTTTTGCAGTTATATATTCATGAGGGATTGGCAGTGGAAGTGGCATGTTAGTGTTGGAAGACAGGGGGTGCTGACTATATATAAAACAAGAAAAGTTTCATTGGTGCTCCTCGTTGTAATGTTCAAGTGTTGTATATTGAGTTCTGCATATAATTGATTGAAGCTCCCATTTTGCCCCCCCTCCCCCCTTCCCCCTGGTGGTACAGAAAATAGCTAAAGAAAGTACAAATGATGATCATTGGAACTCAGATTCAAGTGAATGTTGAGTCTATCTGCTTGTATGCTGTGTATTTGAAATCCCCAATAGGTTTCAGTATAATAAGTTACCCCCTTGATAACTTTGTGGGGTCTGCTCTAATCCCACATAAAGTAAGCCCCTCAGCATTTTTATTTGATTCATTTTGCCAGCCCTAAAGTTTCTAATGTGTTCTGCAGCTCTAGTCCCAACTGATACAATTCGTTCTGCCAACATAACATTTGTTGCATGGCCATATGAGGATATAAAATACAGTGTCAATTAATAAAAACAATTGCTTCCAGTAGTTTACCAAACTTATGTAGGTTAGTTAAAATATAAGGGCTAATTGTGCATCTTTGGCCAAACGTTAAAAAGTGCCCTTGGGACCCAAGCCTTTAGCCTGCTTAAACCCCCCCCCCCCCCCCCCTGTATTTTAGATGGAGCAAGCAAATTTGTCACGGCCCCCGGCTTCTTTAAAACCTGCTCTGGGCCTTCTACACACGTAACGCATTATATTGCATCTACCAAAATAGCATAAGCCTATGGGGCCGATTCACTAAAGGTCAATAACGCTTATTGCGTGCTTTTTTGTGTTAAAAAGAATGCGATAAATAAGTACTGATTCATCAAAGTCAATTTGCATGCGCAAAAAAACGCATCAGCGTTAAGCATTATTTCTAACACATTGCGTTAATTAGCGAATAGAAATAGTACTAACACATGATTCACAAACACATATGAAGCGTTAAACGCGCAAAAGATCGCATTAGTCTGTGCGAATATTAACACCTACTTGGGGCAGGCGGTACTTTAAGAAAATTGTGGTTCCTGAGCTTTTGGCAACACAACAGTTGGGTTTTTTCAAGTCTGTGTTGGCCCTAGAGTGATGTATCCTCCAGTTTTCAGGGAAATGGTCATTTTCAGAACAGTAGTTCTCAGAAAGTAATGGTTACGTGCGTAATATCGTGTGCTAAATATCGCACGCAGCGAAATATATTGTGCGCGACAGGAAATAACGCATGTGGCAGAAAATGCAAGAAAATTGCTCATTGAGAGTTAAATAATGCAAAGAACATCGCTTCTTAATTATGGCGCTTATCCTTTTAGTGAATCGAGCATTAAGTCGCAAAAAATAAGGAGTGATAAAATTTTTAATGCATGCAATAAATAGCGCTCATTTTATCAACCTTTAGTGAATCGGCTCCTAAATGTGAAAGGCATTGAGATTTGACTCCTATTCCACGCCCTCTTACAACTCGTATGGGTAAGGGGATCGCAGCCAGACTTCCAGGTCTCAAAAAACGACCCCCATAAAGTTTATACTGCTGCTACTTCCTGGCACGTCTGCTTTAAAAGTGTGTTAGTGAATTATTACACATTTATTTATACCCTATGTACACATATTATAACTTTGAGTAAATAAAGAGTGAATATAATATTAAAACTCTGAAAAGCTAAATATGAAATTGCAACGGTCTAGTCAAAATATCTCGTTACTTGCACTTTCTTATTACAACTTCTAGAAAGAGTCATAAAGCGGAAATGATTACTGATCCTTGGAGACATTTCTTATAAAAGTTAAAAAAAAGGCTGAATAGAGAGTAACAATGGCAATGTATTGCTGTGCTTGTGGGAAGGAGTAGGAAATCTGCTCTAAATCTAGGACATCTGTTCTCCGTTAGCTCTGTGGGTATTTATATATTCCTGTATTTAAAGAGTATTTACAGAATAACCTTTTTGTTGTTCGAGGTATCTTATATCCAAATTGTGGTGATTAGGTATGGGATAAATTATTCTAAATGACTGGATTTGGGGTTTTCTGGGTAAGAGATCTTTCCTTAGTTAAAAGTCTCTGCCCTAAGGACAATAAAAGACATGTAAACATACAAAAATACAATAGAGTTGTTATGCTACCAACATGGACTGGTTCAATTTACACTAGGTTTTTTCCTAATGTAAATTATTAATAATGAAGCATTCTTGGTTTAAAGGGAGTTTTTCAGTATATTTGCCAGTGTCTGATGGTTGGAATACTAGTGATTTGCTCATTTTGGGTTTAAAGGAGACATATAGCATAATTAAAAACCCCAATATCTTGTAGGCAATAATGAATAATATATGGTACTTTGTGCCAAATATGACCCTTTGAAGAAGACAACTTTATTGGAACTCCCTATAGTTCCTCCCAGGTCCCTCTCCTGTTTCAAATGAGGGGTGGGTGTGTCCTAATGGTCCCTGCCAGAAACACAGTAAAGCTGGCCATACATGCACTGATGATATCGTACGAAACCTCGTTTTGTGAGATATTCGGTTCATGTATGGCGGCTCAACGAGGCCACCGATATCGCAAAAGGCTGCGGATATCAACTCGCTGATCGGCCAGGTTATAAGATTTTGATCGGGTGCCATTGAAGGCGCCAGAGCAAAATCTACGTTCAGGGCTGAATCGGCAGAAGGAGGTAGAATTACTATTATCACAGCCCTGCAGTCGAGTAGAGACTTGTGTCCGTTTCCTATCAAGTCAGCCTAGCTGCTGATTTGTTCCTACCCTACAATGTAGTGTGCTGAGTGCTGCCCACTCCCCTGCACAGCCTGGGAAAGGAGGCAACAGGCAGTGGAACGGATGGCGGGAAGAGCAGGGTTTTGGAGAAAGTTTTCAATATATATCAACCCCAAACACTACTTTCTCAGAACATTCCTTCTATCTTTAGAGAAGTATACACTGGCATTATCTGCTCATGTATGGGCAGTAACGATGGGCCTGCCTGACCGACATTTGGCCTGAAATTGGGCAGATCTCGATCGGGCAGGTTTGAGTTATCGCTGGATTGGGGACCATATCGCTTCGTTGATGCGCTCCCCAAACTGGCGGACGCCTATACCGACCGTTCTAGTTTGATCGTTTGTCCCCAGGGCCAAACGACCAAATTAGCCCGATATGAGGAGAAAATCCACTCGCTTGGCGTCCCTGTCTATGGCCACCTTAAGACTTCTGTATCTGCCGATGTCCCATCCACCTGCTAGGCACAGGATTGGCACATTAGTGTTTTAGTTTAAACAGAATGACTGTGACATAGCAGGACTGCAAGCTGGTTTGATGAAGTTGATCTTTCTAAACAACCAGCTGGTCAGACTGTAAGGTCGAAATCAGCCAAGTGCGGTCGTTTTTAGCCTGTTACGGTATTAGAAATGAGTGTGGACTGACTGCCAGACCATCTCCTGGCACAAGCAAAACTGTAACCTGTTGTCATGGGTGCTAGCAGTGGTGTTTGTATTTCAGTAAACACCAGATCTTTGAGGAAAGGTTACACTCTGCCCAGACAGCAAACATTTGCAAAATGAGTTATAGCAAGGTGTCAAAAGTCCTAGTAATAATGGTGTGCAATCATTTATTCTTTCTTTACTTTCTCTCGGTTTTTCGTTTGCTGGTCCATTATAAACTATAAAAGTCAATATATACTCCTCCAGTTGAACCATTTAATGCAGTGATCCCCAACCAGTGGCTCGCAAGCAACATGTTGCTCCCCAACCCCTTGGATGTTGCTCCCAGTGGCCTCAAAGCAGGTGCTTATTTTTGAGTTTCTGGTTTGGAGGAAAGTTTTGGTTGCATTAAATCCAGTGTGAAGCCAAACTGAGCCTTCTATAGGCTCCCAGTCCACATAGGGGCTACACACATTTTCCATTTAAATTTGGCTCACGAGTATAAAAGGTTGGGGATCCCTGATTTAATGTATCAAGTCAATGTGGGTGTCTAAGAATCCTATATAATTTAGGAAATATATATAATTTCAGTTGTTTATTGTTATCTTGGTTATGGTGAACTCACTCGTTATGCACCAATTCCACATGAGCAAGTATAAACTGGTTTGTGCACACAGGTATCTGGATCTTTTTAGTGACCCTAGCATGAGGCTTGTAAATTCCAGAGCTAGCTTTTTGCCTTTCAGCAATTAAAGGCTAGTTTGGTTAGCACTCATTGTGCACACTGGGGAGGCATGTGGTAGTCATAACTGCACCAAGAAAGCATTGTGGAATGGGTGATTTAATTCATTCAAGAGGTTGTTTATAAGATCACAGGTCAAATTGGTTTAGAAGGGCACAGCAGTTTGTTTATTGCCATGGTTATCTTGACTATATTGTGTTTTTCCACAAGAATTATTTCACTTTTTCATTTTTTCATTTTCGGGCATACATAATTAATAAGGTTTTATAGCTATAGTGTATGACTGCACTGCATATTCTCAATTAATATTTTGTGGTTTCTCGGATATCCAAGTCATTCTAAGGTGGAGGGTGGGGGGGGAATCATGTAGCACATAGTGACAGGGCTGCCATTTGGCTTGCTATGCCTTTCCCTGGCTACTTGTCATGAAATATGCAAAGTGCATTAAACGGGAATGCCATCTGGGAGCCACTCCGGGGACAGCTGCTGGCTGCTTTTCCAGACTCTCCAGGCATTTCCTACAACAATCCCTGACTCTGCGTGTGGTCACAGAAAGCAATTATTCCAACACTGCCAAGGCCATTCACACAGTCTCTGATCTGTTCATAACATTAAGGTGATTGTATCATAGACAGGAACGGCATACGGCCCATCAGATGCTGTTAGACTACAATTCCCAGTATCCCACTGACACCTGATGGCCCTCACCTGGAGAAAAGGATTAGCTGGTTTGATAGCGGAGTAGTTTTTATTCTCCTTGAGGTTAAATTTTTAGAAAACTTTTTTTTTTTCCTTTTGGATCAGCACAGTTTTTTTTTCCCCCCAAGCCCCCTTCTAAAGCTGACTAAACACCAGAAAAAGTGCTTTTCTAAAGAGCTGGTTCTTGCCCCGAATAATAATTGTTAAAATCTTGGAATTCAGTGGAATCTCCGTAACCTTGGCAGTCCCCATGTGCGAAACTGCCAAACGCAGATTGCTTTAGTATGGCAGTCAACAGGGGGCTAAAAAGACATACAATCATAGTTTTTATTTATGGAATGGAACTTTTTTTCACACTGGTAAAGCTCCCCAAGTATTTCTTTAATTAAAAGAATACTGTCATTGCAAAACATGTTTTTTTCAAAACGCATCTGGTAATAGAGCTTCTCCAGCAGAATCCACCATTAAAATCCATTTTATTTAAAGCACAAACAGATTTTTTTCAATATTTAATTTTGAAATTTCACATGAGACTAGCCATATTCTTCATTTTCCAGGGTGCTGTGTAAACTGTGTAATTTAGAAATAAAAAGTACACCATAAAAATCATGACTGAATACCTTTAAGTATGTTCATGGGTACAAAAGGTTGGGGACTACTCTGCTGTAGCTGAATACAGCTGAATCCATAAGGATTTTAAACCAACAAGATACCAAATTATACTCTTATACTTTGTCGATAAATGAATTAGTCTGTACACATTCTTTTAAATTCAAATAAAAATGTATTCAGGGGTCTCGCCAAACAACTGGGTTATCCATGTATGGCCGCCCTAAGATATTAACTCCTCAGAATGCATTGGCTAGTGATCTGAACAGATTTTTCTCTCTTGCCTTCACAGAGGTGACCCTGAAAGTACAAGTGAGTGATGTCAGTACTCACCAGCCCATTGCTGATGCTGTCATAGAGATATTCGCCAATCAGGTATCTGCTGCATCTGGAACCACAGGAGCTGATGGGACAGCATTAGTCAAGCTGCAGTATAAACTGGGCAGCCAGCTTATTGTCACAGCAACCAAACAAGCCTATGTGCCAAATTCTGCGCCTTGGAGACCTCTGAGATTGCCTGGTAAGCAGTGTGTGTGGTTTTTATAGTGCCACAAACTAGCCATTTCATTAGTGGAGTATACACAGGATACAGCATGCATCTGAGATACAGAGACTCACTTTATATCCAGAATTCATTGGTCTATGTTACTAGGAAATGAAAAATGACACACATGTTGATAGAATGTTAAAATGAGGCATTGTTGATTAACTATTCCACACACACAATTAACCAATAGTTACACAATGTGGCACTGTTAAGAAAAGAAGAAGACAAAAAAGGGTGGGAGAAAAGACCCAGGTCTTAATTACCCACAACCCTGCCTGCTATTATGAAGCCATTACTCAGCAGCTACCCACCATAGATACATTTTTGCTTCCTTTTTTGTGGTTCTATCTATCTTTGGTGATATATTATATAACCAAGATAACATGCTTACAATACCTCAGTCTGTTTGGAATGTTAATAATTGCAGAAACCTTTAAGGTTTCTTCCTGGAGGTCTCATGTATAGGCTAAATGTTGCCTTGCTATATAACAAGGGAGGCCCAGGAATAGCCCTGCATCATTTCATGTAAATTAAAGCCTATTTTGTTTGTTATTCTGTTGTTAAGGGAAAAATAACCTTCCCTCCTAAAGTTCAGTTTATCTGATGATGGTGTCTGCTGAGTAAATGTCAGCAGCAGGAGATTCCGGAAAGGTTCCTATGGGAAAATCATTTTCCCATTATTGCTAAATGGTGCACGTGGTCAGACTCTTCAAGGGTTGGCTCTGATCTTGATTGTTTTATTTATAAATTGTTATAAATATGTGGATTAAATTCCATACTTGCCGCAGGAGCACAATGCTTAGTTCGCCAGCAGCTGTCTCTGATTCCATTGATTTCGATCTAGTGGTTTCAGATCAGTTTTATTTAATCTGTATGTGAATGGGGGATTTATAAGTAGGATAAGCAGCCTAGAGCCTTTCAGCTTTTGTTCAGTCATGAATCTCCTCTAGCAAATGGGCTGCACTCAGTATTTGTGCTATGTGAGACCTTCGTCCTTCAAGGTGTGATGCATTCATTGTCTACTTATTTGCCTTGAAATCTGTTTGTTTGACCTAATCAGTTTCAAAAATTTCCAGTTGCCATTCTGGGTTAAGGGGCAGTTATACAGTATTTTTTAATTGGGCTTAAATAACGCCGAAAATTGTTTTTAGCTACAGTTTTATTATATTTCTTTGTGAAGGCTTTAAGTGCACTTTTTGTAAAGGGTCCAGCGTAAGGGCCAGTTACGGTGAGATATAGAGGAATACCCCTTTGTTCTTTTGGGTGATTCTAGGGCTAATGCCACACTGGGCAGATTCTCTGCAACGAATCCACTCCATGTGCCTGCACCCAGGCCAATACAATGGTTTCGGGTTCAGGCACAGGGGAAATGCTAAAGCCAGTATAGGGGCATTCAGCCCTGTATGTGAACCAGCCCAGAAGCACTGGCTCATTCTGCCATCCCTGGAATATGTAATATATTTGCAACTGCTTTTTGCACATTGTAATACAGATAATGTTTGCATGTTGGGGTGACTGATACACATTTTTCTTTCCTTGCAGTTTTTTCCTCACTAAGCCTTGGTTTATTGCCGGAGCGCTCTGCCACGCTCATGGTATACGATGATATTGTGCAGATAGTCTCAGGATTTCAAGGTTTGTGTATTTTGTCTTTCATTTACCCTATCTTTATTGGAATTCTGTAATTTATTTTTGTTGCACAGACTGGTATGTTGCAGCAATACACATTAGCCTGGGATGTCTAACTTGTAGACCCTCACTATTGCTAAATAATAATTCCCAAAATCCATCTCTGTTGGAAGGGTTAACAGCTAGCACTACAGTATAAACATCCGTGCTAGAAACATCTGAAGGGATAGCATCATCAACAATTGTTTCATATACAGGTATAGGACCCATTATCGAGAATGCTCAGGACCAAGGGTGTTCCGGATAAGGGGTCTTTCCATAATTTGGATCTCCATACCTTACGTCTACTAAAAAATCAATAAAACATTAATTAAACCCAATAGGATTGTTTTGCATCCAATAAGGATTATTTATATCTTAGTTGGGATCAATTACAAGGTACTCTTTTATTACTACAGAGAAAAAGGAAATTAGTTTTAAAATTCTGAATTATTTGATTAGAATGGAGTCTATGGGAGACAGGCTTTTTGTAATTCGGAGCTTTCTGGATAACTGGTTTCCATATAAGGGAATCCCATACCTGTACTTCACTTTATTGTGTTTTTTAGGTTTGTCTGCTCTTCCAAAGTAGCTGCTTACAACTTCACAACAAATGTGGGTGATTAGATGGTCATATAAGGGATTCTGTCATGATTTTTATGGAGTACTTTTTATTTCTAAATTACACTATTTACATAGCAAATAATTTACATTTAAAATTGTATTCTTGAACCAACAAATGTAGTTTTTTTTTTTTTTTTAGTTGTAATATTGGTGTGTAGGTGCCCTCTCAGTGCATTGTGTCTGAGTCTGAGCTTTCAGAAGGAGCCAGCGCTACAGAATAGAACTGCTTTCATGTAACTGGAGGAGTCCCAAGCCGGACTTGGATTTCTTACTATTGAGTGCTATTCTGATACCTACTGGGAGCTGCTATCTTGCTCCCTTCCCACTGTTCTGCTGATCGGCTGCTGGGAGGGGAAGGGGGGATATCACTCCAACTTGCCGCACAGCAGTAAAGTGTGACTGAAGTTTATCAGAGCACAGGTCACATGGCTGTGGCACCCTGGGAATTGAAGAATATGGCTAGCCCCATGTGAAATTTCAAAATTAAATATTCTGTCTTTTTGAAAAATGGATTTCAATGCAGGATTGTGCTGGAGAAGCTCTATTAACTGATGTGTTTTGAAAAACAAACATGTTTTCCCATGACAGTATTCCTTTAACTATCATAGGCCTGTTGGACATGTAAGGGTGCCCAGTGCCAAAAGCAGTTGGGAATCTGGTTTAATGGCACACGGGCATTCCGTTTGCCCTCTGGGGGAGAATTATATGCAATTAAAATGCTAGCTCTAATTACTTTTAGAGCTTGGCCACATTGCTGATTTTAACAGATAATACCATAAAAATGTGGCAGCAATATTAATACTTCCTAATGTTCAGTGGTGGTGTCGGAAACTTTGGAGGCAATTCAGACTTTTTTTTTTTTTTTTATAAGTGTAAATTGTTTGATTAAAATGCAGTCTATCTGTGATGGCCATCCCGTAATTCAGAGCTTTCTGGATAATGGGTTTTTGTATAACAAATCCCATGCCTGCCATCCAGTCTGATCATTCTGTCTGCCTTGATGTATAATCTGATCTTCTATGTGTTTTGTAGGCGGTAGTAGAAGAAAGTATCAGGATCTAACTGTCTAACCCTATCTGCTATTATTTAGATCCGCTTGTTTGGGTCATCAGCTGTAGCAGCGGATCCATACTCATATGAATGCCTTGTCCTAGAATATTTGGCCCACAGGCTTATTGGTCAGGAACCCCTCCTCCAGCCTGTGTCTGGTCCTCTTTTCAGGACTTTTCAGGACATAATTAAGTTGTAGTTTTCTAAAACACTTTATTAAGCAAATTGTCTTGAGAGGCAACAAGAAATGCTTTATCTTGACGTACGTGTGAAATAGCCATTCGTTTAAAATCCTCTACTTGTAAATCACTGCACACTTAAAAAACTGCCCTGTGCTCGAAGAATCAGCTCTGTAGCTTGTAAGATTTATACAGCCAAATTATTTATTTATTTTAGGGCCATTACCCATTAATGATTGTTTAGAAGACATAATAACATTCCCACTAAACAGCATAACCATTTCTATTGGTTCAGTGAAGGGGCTTTTGTATTTAAAGGAGAAGGAAAGACTAAATGTTAGGCACCCCAAGTGACTTTAATCACTTACCTTGTACCCTGGGCTGGTGCCCCTGTTAGGAGAAAACCTGCACCAGCCCGGGGTAGCTGCAGCGAGCGTCTCCTGCTTCTTGTTCCCTCTGTCTGCAAAATCCCTGGGCCGGCACATGCGCAGTAGAGTGAAAAGCTGACTTTTTTGTTAAAGTTCGACTTTTCACTCTACTGCGCATGCGCAAGCCTGCAAAAAAGGAAGAGGAGACGCTCGCAGCTACCCCGGGTGGGTGCAGGTTTCTCCTAACAGGGGCACCAGCCTGGGGTAAAAGGTAAGCGATTAAAGTCACTTGGGGGTGCCCAAGTGACTTAGCTTTTCCTTCTCCTTTAACTTACTAGACTGACTGCATTGAAAATCCTCCCTCTCTTGGCCTTCACTTAAATATATGCCCTATGTGGCCTATAGTACAATATGCTCAGGACCAGGGGTTTTCTGGACGAGGGGTCTTTCTGTAGTCTGGATCTTCATTCTTTGTCTGCTAAAAAATAATTTAAACTTAAAATAAAACCAATAGGATTGTTCAGACACCAATAGGGCGAACACACGTGGTGATTAGTCGCTGCAGCTTTTTAAAAAGTCTATTGCGTCAACAAATCTGCAGGGAAGTTCCTGCCATAGATTAGAGTATAAGACACTGACTAATTGCCTGTGTGGATCTGCTGCTCCGATTAGTTGCTTCATGTGTCTTTGCCCCATAAGTTGGGATCAAGTACAAGGTACTGTTTTATTATTACAGAAAAGGAAATTATTTTTGTAAATTTGAATTATTTGATTAAAATGCAATCTATCTGAAATGGCCTTCCTGTAATTCTGAGCTTTCTGGATAAGAATTCATCTCTGTATCATTTAATTTTATAATATTTTCTGGTTATGATTTATCAGTTGTTCCCTGGTTTCAGTCTCCTTTGTTGAAGCAGACCTATATCCATGCTTTTAAATCCCCAAGAGGAATGGCACACATGATACTGCCCAGGAATCACCCTTGTGTGCAAGTGTTGATAAGCAAATGGAATCTCTAATGGATGTAGCCCCAGTCATACTGTGGAATTCTTTAAGAAATACAAAGGCAATTTATGATCAAATGCGCCATGTGTGATTGTAAAACAGGATGTGCAGATATGTGGCATTACTGTATAGGCTCATTTGCTCCATCAGTGCTAGAATGGCTCTCCTGTGAATAAGTTGGCCATAAATCATGGGTTAGCAGTCTCACTTCCCTTTCAAGGGGTGACAGCAGGTTATGCCGCTCTAACAATGGTGAGCAAAGCCCGGAATGTAGGCAGTCGCAAACCAGGCCCTGTATAATTTATGAAAACATTGTGTTCTGTCTTCCCTACCCCCCTCATGTGATGACTTTTGCATCTGCCCTCGAGACCCTGAATTATTGATTGTGCCATTTCATGCACAGGGAGGGGCCGTCTGTAGTGAAGATTAATTTTATTATATATCTTTTTTTATGTACAGGATCTGTTTGTAACCTGGCTATAGAAGTGCACTGCTTTTGTTTCAGGGTAACCCTGTAATGCACTCCCACAACAGGTACAAAGGCTTTAGGGCAAGATGTCAGACTCTGGCATTGTGATTCAATCAGCGCTAATAGCCTTCAGCTTAGAGTTTTCCATTGTCCTTATGTACTCTAGGAAGAAAAATATGAATCATTAGAGTGGCCAACATATGGTTTATAGTTGGGGGGTGGTTTACTAGTGCCATTGGGGACCTAAGGGTTGAGCCTATACATTATAATAACTGCAGCACTAGATGATGATTCTATTTTCCATGAATTAAAAGTACTACGTAGCCCCTGTCATTTTAACTTCTGCATCGGTCAGTATTTGTATGTAATTATTATGTTTTATCAAACATTTATAGGCACTGTGTGTGTTTTGCAATGTACAATACAAATAATTTACTAATTACTAGTTAATTTTGTATTGTACACTGCACCTAAATTAATATCGGTGTTACGGAAAGATATTTCAACTGTACATTATTCAATTTACAATATATTGTTATCTGTAAGCCTCAAAGAATGTAATGGGTACAACCTATTGTACAGCGTTTTGGAATATGTTGGCTCTGCAGACTGCACGTCTGAATACTTACCTGCAGAAATACATATTTATATTTTGTATTTGTTTGCTTTTTGTAGGATCAAGGTTACAGCCTCGAGTTCACTTTCAGAGAAGGGCACTGAACCTGCCAGGAAATGCCACTTATAAGGACCTTACTGCTTTCCTTACAGCTGCTAGTGCACCCTGGGAAATTGACAGCTTTCCTTATCTGCAAGGATCAGATGGCAACTCTACAGGTACTTCCTTAAGCACAATCCCTTCGCAGGCTTGCAGGATTCATTTATTTTGAGTGTGCACTTTTGCAAGAGGGTGGTCGATTTTTTTTTTTGGGGCCCTGCGGCTCCCATATTTTAAGTTAGTTTTTAAAAGGCAGGAACCTGGGAGATGCATCTGGTGAAAGAGTGGTTTGGTATGAGCAGGATTCTGATACTTTGCCCCCATTTTATCTGTTTGAAGTTTCGGACTGCACCTATTTTGTTGGACTGGCCAGCTGAGATATCAGAAAAACTCTTGGTCGACCTTCTTCTCCTAACTTTTGGCCTATTTCATGTCATTGCCTCTTTCTGTATTTGAACAAAGTGGCTTAATAGATGGATGAATATAGTATAGTATGTAGAGAAAAGCAACTAGGTTAATAAAAAGGTTTAGAAAGGAGAAGAGGAATACAGGTTTGGAGAGTGGGCCCATGGTCCAAGGTTTTCTGGAGGGCCCCTGGCATCCCAGTCTCTTACTAGGCTTCACCTTTGTGCAGTTGTATGATTGTTATTGCTGTATTAACCATACATTTACAAATATTGTTCATTTGAGCTGTTTGTTGTCCCAGTAATTCCTATGAAACCTTGTATTTTATATATTTAAATATAATTTTTTTTTTTGTGCTAGAAAGAGGGTGTTGTACAGTGCATTATAGTTAATGACTTTAAATTGACTTTAACTTTCATTTTAAAAGAAAAGTAAGCATGGCTCCTGATTTCTTTTACTCTATAGCAGAGCTGTCTAACTGGAGGCCTGCTGGCTGGATGAGGCCCTTCAAAGGCTTTTTATGAATATTTTACAGCATTACAACACAAATCTGAGCATAATATAAATATCTGGACTGAGGTATAAAAATAAAGTAGAGAAATAAAACCTCTGGAAGGCTTATTGATCTGTTATGTAAGCAGCCATGTAAGACTGCCAGATAGCTAATGTAAAATCAATGTTTTTAGTGAATTAAAATAGGAAGTATACGCTGTAGGTATTTTGTTTTCAGAATAGGAAAATAAAAACTGCCAATGTGGCTACTTGAGCTGGATTCATTGCTGTACAAAATTTAGATAACAAAGTAGATAACAAAGTGCAGACTAACAGTAGGTCTCTACTTTATTAGGAACAGTATAATGCGGGGCTAATGATAGAATTATACTGCACGATCCTCTAAGCAGTCCCAGAGTACCTCTACCGGTTGATCATCTAGCTATGGAGTCTTGGCAATCTGCTCATTATGTATATAGATTGCCAGAGGGGGACTACAAAACCCAAAAAATTACATATACAACACAAACATTTTTCCCCGCAGTTAGGGGGTGTGTGAGTATATGAATGTGGCATAAGTGCAACTCGGGTGAAATCTTTTAAAAATACACAAAAAAAGCACTCCTTGTAGGCTGCATTGTAGTATAGTTTGCACCTTGTGGTGCATGCAGTTTCTCATATCCATGATAGGTGCAGGAATTCTGGGGCAAAAATACTACATTGTGGGGGATTGTGCTGATCTGTTGCTCATCCTTAACATTAGATGAGTGACCCTTTTAAATACTTTTTACAGTTGAGGAACTTGCAAGAGAATTAGAGTTCACCCAACTTGGTTTATTTGTTCCCTGGTGATTTCCTGTGCCCCGTGTACTCATTGCCATTCTTTCTGTATTCCAGGAAATAACAGCAGGTTTGACCTCACCCCAGTTACTGCTGTCAGCTTCCATTTGCTCAACAGTGATGGGGCGGACATCCCTGTGAATGGACCTATTTATGTGACAGTCCCTCTGCCTATGCACAGCAGCCTGAAACACAATGCACACGTCCCGGCATGGAGGTTTGATCAAAAGCATGGTAAGAAACCCACAGTCCTCGCATTTTCTATCTTTCCCTTACAGGGACACTTTTTAGTCATGTTTCTGTTATTCTGTTATATAGAAGTTTTTCTCCTGTTTTGTTTTTCCTGTTATAGCTTCAAGTTTCAGACTTGCATCAGACTTCATTATTCTTTTCCCTCTGTTCTTTCCCCTAGCCATCTTCCAATGCTATAATCCCCTTACTGGAACTGCAATAATAGTCTGATGTCACTGTGTCATGAATGTCAGATAATGGAAAGGGGTGATAACGGAAAGCAATAGGCATAAGCATTATAATGGAAAGCAATAGGCATAGAGATTATTAAAGAATGCAATGGGCATAGCTAAGGTAGGGACAATCCTTTAAGTGTGCCCATAGACATTATCAGCATAGGTGTTTTCTGTACTGAGCACAATTTTGCTGGAATATAGAGGTTATTTCAAGGGAAGTATTTGGTATATTTTAGTCATCTTTATGCTTCTCTGCTTACTGAGATTTGTAGTTCAGCCGAGGGTATACATTAATATTGGAAATAATGTATGTTAGGACAGTGGGTAGAGTGCTCCAAATGGCAGCAATTTTAGTGTATAGGAAGGAGTATGAACTGTAATGTAGAGGAATATAGCTTGAAAGACTGAATTATTCATGATAGAAGTTGACCAGGCTGGGTTGCATTGGATTCACCCCAGTGGTGTCCCTGGGCATTGTGAGGGGCTCAGACAAAATACAGTTCTCTATAGCTGCAAGGCAGAACAGAATCATTGTCTGTGTAAGAGATCGCCTTGTGAAGAAGAATCATTGCACAGTAACTGCCCTGTAAAGTTATTGCAGGGTTGCACTACAACTTCAAGCAGCCTCTCGCTTCCTTTCTGTTAGCGACTGTGGTTCAGCCTCCACTGGAGGTGCAGCGGGACGGCAAGCCTCATTTATTAATGTATTTTCTTCTATTTAAAGTGCTAGAATTGGATGTTATTCTCTTAAAGGCGTGTGTTGGAAACAGAACTGAAAGATTGTTTATTCTCTGTGGGGAAAGTCTCCTTGTGTTGGCAGTGACCTGGCCGATGGTGTTGTTTCAGGCTGGTTTTGTTTAAGATCACAATAACACAAGGTCAGTTGCATCTATTAAAAGGTTTCTTCTGAATTTCATTTATTTGTGTTTTTCTAAGCAGATTGTATTTCCCAGCCATTATTCTTACATCCCACATCTTTCCTGTCTGTTTCCTTCACATTAGCTCAAACCCCAGCGGCTCTTGCACTTATTATTGTCCTGTTATTGTCACATTTAGCTCAGTCACCAAGAGCTCTTCTAATTCAGTGTGTGGTTTTTGGCATTTGGCTGTCTTAAACATTCTCATAAACAGGCACCTTGTATTGGGGTATTAAGCAGGGAAATCAGAATATATATTTGTTGGATTGTTTGATATCTTCACTTTTTGTTCTGCTTTTGTGTTTTTGTATTCAAGTGAAATTGTGCGGTTATTTTACTTATGATTCTACTTACTTTTTCCTGTGAAATTATTGGTACAGGTATGGGTTCTGTTATCCAGAAAGCTCTGAAGTACAGGAAGTCCATTTCCCATAGACACAATTTTAATAAAATAAATCCAATTTTTAAAAATGATTTCCCTGTAGTAATAAAATGGTACCTTGTACTTGATCTCAACTAAGATATAATAGATTCTTATTAGAAGCAAAACAATCCTGTTGGGTTTAAATGTAAATACATTTTTAGTTGAATTAAAGTATGGAGTTCCAAATTATGGAAAGATCCCTTATCTGGAAAAACCCAGGTCCCAAGCATTTTTGATAAAATGTCCAGGACCTGTGCATTGTACTATTTTGTTATGTGCTGTCATATTGTGTCGCTAGTTAAAGCCTACCTTATCAACTCCCACAGTTCTCCAACCTATGGCTTTGGGTGGTTTGAGAGGCCCTGGGCATTTGGTTGCTCTCAGCCATACAAAAAAATTTTTTTTTAGTCAGTTTTTCTACCCATGTGCTGTTCCATGTCCCACCTGTTGTGTTCATTTGCCTGGGGCCAAGGATCAGATCATACTGCAAGCTTTTTTATTTTGGCCCTATATCAGTTGGGCAGCCAATCAGGGCCCCCCTCCCACACAAACATAGGCTGATAAGCTGGTAAAATTTGCAGGAAATACCTAATTTTCTGTCCCAGATACTAATGGAATTGTGTCTGAAATAGCAAAGTTCTGATGTGTGTTTATGTGCGTCATATTGTTATGAGCCAAGGAGGGGTTGATGAAATGTTGGGCATTGATCGGAGCTGGATTACACTAATGACATTTCAAAGGCATGGCATTAGCAGGGTGACAACTCCCTGAGTATTTAATGTAAAACGGCTGCAATGATGGGTCTGCTTCTCTGAGGGGCCTTCAATCAAATATTTTGTATTACAAGAACAATAATATAATAGGCATAGCGGGTGAGAAGTTGTGCTGCAGGTTACACAATCAGTACTAATGATAATGTAGAGGCAATTGCCAGATTGTCTCAAAGTATCACTCACAGACTCTTGTAGACCCTTATGGCCCCCCGTTGTAGACCCTATGCTGATTGCTTGCATGGCATAGTTTTACCATCATGAGCATGTGGAATTCTAGTGGATGTCTGTGGAATATCTAGTGGATAATTGGCCTGCTATATGGAACAAGTTGGATAGCACTAATGTAAGGCAAGCTTCCTGCAAGCTTAAACTTCAAAATTGCTCTGTATTTTTTTCCTTCAAATTCTGTTTCCTATTTTTTGGCAGAAGATGAGACTCAGGAGTGGTTCAGTTTTCTGTTAACTTTTAGTATGTTATAGAATGTTTCTATTTATTTTTTATATTTTTCTAAATTATTTGCCTTCTTTTTATGACACTTTCCCACATTTAAATAGGGGGGTCACTGACCTTGGCACCCAGGGAAACTGCTGCTCTGTGAGGCTACAGTTTTATAGTTGTTGTTACTTTTTATTAGTTAGCTTTCGATTAAGCCCCTCCTCTATTCATATTCCTGTCTCTCTTTCAAACCACTGCCTGGTTGCTAGGTTAAACTGGACCCTTAACAACCAGGTAGCTTCTGTAATTCCAAAATGAAGAGCTACTGAACAAAAAAGTAAAATAATTCTAAAACAGCAAGTAATAAAAAGAAAATTAAAACCAATTACAAACTGTCTCAGAATATCACTCTCTGCATCATACAAAAAGTAAACAAACTCTTTAATATGGTCCCCATGAGGTACTGTTGATAAGGTTCTGTTGAATGACCTTGCCAGACACAATAGGTCCGTGACAGACAGTGTTAAGCAGGGCTGCTATCTGGAAGTTTGGGGCCCCATACAAGTTATTTATATAGTGCCTCCTATGAACACAAGTGCGCAGTTCAATTTTTTGCCCCCTTTTGTGTGCAACATAACCAGCTCATGTTAATCTATAATAAGCAGTTCATTGATTCATGTGCTAATTAACAGTCCGTACATTGGGTGTAATTGGAGTTTGCCCCTGCCCTTACGGAAGAAGATTTTCCCGGGCCCGGCACAACACTACCCTCTCGCCTCCCTGATGGGAACTCAGTGAAGTGACCCCAATTATTGCACTGGGCCGTGGGTGACGCATGGGGAATGGCACGTGGCTGAAAGCCTGATATACTGGCATTACATGGGGGGGGGGTGGACGAGACAGACACTGGCATATGGGCAAGAACAGAAGGAGCTGTTACAGGCATATATTGGGACAGGAGAGAAGGTGGAATTAAGAAATGAAATTGGCAAATGGAATCATGAAAAGGGCATGGTGGTTGGATGAGAGTGACATATAGAGAGAGGAGAAAAAGAGCTAAAATCTGCAAATAGGTGGCGAAGGTGGCACACAGGGAGAGAGGAAACCTACTGAGACTGGCGCACTGGGCATGAGATAATGGTGTATCTGAGAGAGAGGCGGGGTTGCTATTGCCACTTGGGGTTGAAGAGAATGACACATGGGGAAAGAGGTTAAAGGTCTGGGACTTCTACCCCCTAAAAGTGGGGGAGAGAATGGCATATACAAAGAGAGAGGGAATGGCACTCAGACTTGCACACAGGAGTGAGGGAGGAGAGAAAAAAACCTGACGCTGCTGTACATGGCACTATGGGGATGGTGGGGGGTATGGAGGAGGGATTGGCACATTAGAATTGGGAGAATGGTAGAAGGACCAGGACAACTAGGAGAAAGGCAGTGCAGCGCTGCACATATGTGGATTAGCTGGGGGGTCCTATGTGGATTAGCTGTTGGTGAGCTGCAGACTTGGGAAGGGAGGGTGGGAGCTCTGGTGCCTGCAGGTTCTTTGCGCTACACAGCCTTCCTTACTGCTCATTTGTTGCTGAAGTTTTAGTCCTGCTAAAGCTGCACAGGGATTGGGTGTGTGTAGTTTGAATTTCCCATGCAGGCACCCGAGCTCCATCCCTCCTTTCCCAAGTCTCTAGCTCTGTGAAAGTGCAGGGTGGCCGGGCACCCCTAAGATCCTAAAAACCCTCTGGGTCCAGGACAGTTGTCCCCACTGCCCCCCCCATGATGGCGGCCCTGGTGTTAAGGAGGCCATACACGCACTGATATTATTGTACGAAACAAAGTTTTGTATGATAATCGGTGCATGTATGGTCGGAAACGAGGCAACCAATATCTGTAAAAGTCTTGGATATCGGTTGTCTCATTAATTGGACAGAACTGAAAATTTTGATTGGCCAGGTAATGCTGAATCACCAGATGGGGTAAAGAATTCCTTTATTTTTACCTGCATATCTGACGATTCAGCTCTTAACATTCGTAGAACCAGTGGTCGTGGGAAAGATTGTAACTGTTGCGTGTATGTTTAGGACTCAAGCTGGAACTATTGTAAGCCTCTATTAATAATTAAAAGGGGGTTGACATTCTGTTCTCCATGGTTCAGGTTGATTATTACTCAAAAGCAATCCTCTCACAATAGCACTCATTTTGTGTTCTCTGTACCTATATAAATCCCTAACCTTTACCTGACTGTAAGGGCTCATACAGACAAGCGATTCTTCCTGTGCTTCCCTGTGGCTGCGTTCTCCTGCTCTTCACCAAATAGGAAAGCAGGAAGAAGTGCATCCCATTCTTTCCTATGGGGCTGCACTAACAAAGGCGCATGTAAGCGCCGAAGGCAGGTGGAACACAACATGCTGCCCTTGGTACCTTGGGCCTTTGATCCCAGGGGATGGCCCTTAATACTTAAAATGGCAGTTTTCTATTTAGTATTATACAATGGCACATACTACAAAAAAAATATATGTATGAAAATGGTATATTTGTATGAAACAGGGTTTTACTTTATGAGGTCTTTTATGCGATGTATTTTTATAAATACCAATAGGGGCAAAAAGTTAGGCTGCACCCGCAGTGATTTTAATCACTAAGTTAGGTAATCAACTTTATAAGCTAAAAATGAACCTTCTTGTTTTTGGAGTGTTACCAAAGGGGTTTCTCTGTGTACAGCGTATAACAAAACCCAGGGTGTTATACAGGTATGGGATCCCTTATCTGGAAACCCGTTATCCAGAAAGCTCCGAAATCCTTATTGGATGCAAAGCAATTATCCCGAGCATTCTGGATAACGGGTGCTATACCTGTACCTGTTATGTAAAGCACCATTTAAAACCCTCCTCATCTGGCCACACTCTATATCCACATGTCAAATCACACTCCCTTGACCACAAGTGATTGAGATTCTAACATTTCACTCACTCAAATCCACATTCAAAATAAAAAAATTAGGGATACTGTACATTTAAGCAACAGCGATTCACTGATCCCTTCCAATTAGGCATTTATTCAGCTGAAAATAAGTTTCCCTGAGCTCAATAAAACCATGAAACAAATTTCCATAATATGACCTTTCTCTATAACAGGGATCCTCAATGTATTTTTACTCATGACCCTCACTCAGATGTAAAAAGTGTTGAGCCACACACATAAAAAACATTCTTTGGGGTTGCAAAATAAGGACTGGGATTGGCTATTTGGTAGCCCCATGTGGGCTGCTGGCCTGCAGGAGGCTCTGCTTGGAGAAAAACTGGGTCTCTGTGCTTCCAAAACTTGCCTCCAAGCCAGAAATGTAAAAATGGCACCTACTTTGAGGCCACTGTGAGCAACATGTTGCCCCTGAGCCACTGGTCGGGGATCACTGGTCTATAAGAAGCAGTAGTGTATTATCCTAATTTCTTATTTCACTATAACTTTAAGATTCTGTTCTGTTACAGTGGAAAACATTAGATTGGTTTCGTTTAAAGCTTTTTGAGTGTTATAAGAGTTATTTATACTTCAGCCTTCTGAAAGTAAAGGCAGTCAGTGCTTATTTGCAAGCCTAGCAGAAGTGACCCTTGGCTAATACCGTGTTTGGAGGCTAGCCACCCCCTGTTGTTATGGAGCCTTGGCAGACGGTCGCTATCTAGAAGGAAATGAAGGATACGTTGCTTCATGCTGCTGTTTCAGTAATCAGATTGGGACACCGCTTTGGATTGCTGACTGGAATAAGTTTCCTTTTGTTTTATTCCCTTCTCTTGGCCAAATGTTCCCCAGAGTTCCTTTAAAGGGAAAGCAAAGCCTATTGCTGCAAGGATGATTTTGATGGTGTAATGGATTTTGAGTTAACTATACTTAATTCTTAACTGTCCCCTTCAAACACCTTATCTGTGTATTGATCATTGATAAGTGCTTCACTTATTGCTTTTGTGGCATTAGGGCTCTGGCACACGGGGAGATTAGTCGCCCGTGACTAATCTCCCCGGATTGCCATCCCACCGGCGAAAATGTAAATCGCCAGTGGGATGGCATACGCGGCGGCGCGATTTCAGTGAGATCGCGCAAGTTTCCCCTTGAGGCATGTGCCATCCCACCGGCGACTTTCACTTTCGCCGGTGGGATGGCAGGTGATGGCAACTCGGGTAGATTAGTCGCCTGAGACACAGGAGATTTGTCGCGAGCGACTAATCTCCCCGTGTGCCAGAGCCCTTAAACTCCAAGGGAAGCCAAAGAATAGCTGTCTCTGTGGTAACATTAAATGAGTGCTTTACCTTTGTAAACTTTTAAGGGTTGTGGCACATGGGGGCAACTAATCTCCCCGAAATGCCATGTAAATCTCCGGTGGGATGGCATACGTGGCGCCGTGATTTCCCAAAATCGATGAAGTTGCCTTGAGAGAAAACGTCCACGTTTTCAGGAAATTGCGCCGCCGCATATGCCATCCAACCGGGATGTAAATCGCCGGTGGGATGGCATTTCGGGGAGATTTGTAGCTCGCGACTAATCTCCCCGTGTGTAACAGCCCTATTATGTTTTTGAATTATTTGCCGTCCTCTTCAACATCTTTTCAGCTTTCAAATGGGGGTCACTGGCTCTTCCGCTAAAAAACTATTGCTCTGTGACTGTCATTACCAAACAAGTCCAGTTGCTTTAAATTTATTTATACTAGATATACCATGACCTGGATGGTTGAAAATCTTCATAGACATATTGCTCTGTGAGCTTTGAATAGTATTATTATTGTTCCTTTTTATTCCTTATATTTCTATCCAGGACCCCTCCTGTTGATATTCTAGTCTGTAATTCAAACCACTGCCTGGTTGCTAAGACCCTAGCAACCAGATAGCTGCTAAAGTTCCAAACAGGAGAGCTGCTGAGCAAAAAGTTAAACTGAAAAACTAGAAATAATAAAAAATGAAACCAGTTGCAATTTGTTTTAGAATATAATTGTCTATATCATACTAAAAGTTAAATTAAGGGTGAACTACCCCTGATAATTAAATATTGGCCAGCAATGCAGGTAGTAAATGCCAGTGATGCCCAGCATATATAGAGCTGTGCATCTGGCAGAAGAAAGCTAGCAGCACCGGTTCTTGCTGATTGATGTTAGGTCATGTGTATTTCAGAGATAAACAAGCTAAGAGCTTCAGACAGAGGGCCCACTGCCCTACAAATGCCACTTGTGTGTGCAAGTTACCAGGCAACGTATATTAGATTTAGTCCTGTGACTGAGCTATTAAGGTCCCAATAGAGCAGAATGCAGTTTGCCCAAAGGGTACAGAACAGCATAAAAAGAGCATTTGTCCTGTTTCTTATGCGTTCCCTGCATTTTTGCCACACAAATTCTGCTTTGCACTCAGGCAATGGAAACATCAGCAGACATGGCAATATTGGACCTGAATAGAAGGGAGAAGGTTTGCATGGTCCAGCAAATCCCGACCACAACGACTATAAATTAATTGCAAATTCTTGAAGACAACAAGGGAGCAAAAATATTCTATACATTTGTAACAGAATTCAAACTTTTTTTATGCCCTGCTGGCATAGGGCATCATGGCAGTATTAGTATAGGTATCGTAGTCCATGAAAATCCTAAAACACAGTTGTGTGGAAGTGTTCTACATTTCATTACAAAATGTCATTTATACACTTGCTCACTGCACAGTTAATCACCCTCTGAGGTACCTTGAGCTGCAAGTGACCAGTTCAGTTCCCTTGGGGAACATAAGGAGAGTGCTGTGTCAGTGCGCTAAGGCAGGCCTCACCCAATGTGATCTATTAACCTTCCTGACAGGCGTCTGGCTTTTTCTGGATAGATATTGTTTGGGTGGGCATCAAATTAAGGCCAACAAACCTGGTGTGGAGATGCTACATCGGCAGCTAATATCGGCTCCTGTATGGCCAGCTGTTCTGTTGCCTCCCCTTTTGATAGTAATACTGTCTTGTTATTTAAAATATTGTTACCAGTATTTTCAAGGTATCACACTGTCCCTTAACAGATCTTTTTGTTTTCTATAGATCTGTCTTAGCTGACCTTTTCCCCCATTCAGCATGAAAAGCACGGAAACTTTTAGTTCTTTCTCTAGTGAGTACAAAGAATGTTTTATCAGCATCAGAGCCGACCTTCCCACTGGGTTTCAGCTGATTCTTCTGGCCAATATACCCTTAGGCATAAGTGCTTTCAGGGGCATCACTGGGCTTGCTATTCATACATGCACTGGGTTAATATAATTAAAACAATCAGTTAAATGAAGCACAGGAACATAGACAGTCAACATGGGCTTCCAATGGACCCTCACAGTGCTCAATGTATATGGCCAGCCAAGTAGAGCCAGTGTGTTTAAAACTGATATAAATTTAGTGGTGCCATACTGCCCTGCTGTACCTGCTATCCTCCAGCCCTAATCTCCCTACTATACCTGTTATCCCACAGTCACCAGCTCCTTCCTACAGGCTATTATCCCCCCACTGCTACTATAGGCACCATCTCTCCCTACTATACCTGCTATCCCACAGCCCCAGTCCCTTCCCAGAGGCTATTATCCCACTGCTACTATAGGCACCATCTCTCCCTACTATACCTGCTATCCCACAGCCACAGTCCTTTCCCAGGGGCTATTATCCCCCCACTGCTACTATAGGCACCATCTCTCCCTACTATACCTGCTATCCCACAGCCACAGTCCCTTCCCAGGGGCTATTATCCCCCACTGCTACTATAGGCACCATCTCTCCCTACTATACCTGCTATCCCACAGCCACAGTCCCTTCCCAGGGGCTATTATCCCCCACTGCTACTATAGGCACCATCTCTCCCTACTATACCTGCTATCCCACAGCCACAGTCCCTTCCCAGAGGCTATTATCCCCCCACTGCTACTATAGGCACCATCTCTCCCTACTATACCTGCTATCCCACAGCCACAGTCCCTTCCCAGAGGCTATTATCCCACTGCTACTATAGGCACCGTCACTCCCTACTATACCTGCTATCCCACAGCCACAGTCCCTTCCCAGAGGCTATTATCCCACTGCTACTATAGGCACCACCTTTCCCTACTATACCAGAGGCAGAGCAAAGTAGGTGTTTTGGGGAAACAAATACAAGAGGTGACACCTATGATGTGTCCCTATACAGAGCTGGCACCTCTGCCTGTTTTGCACTGATCACAAAGAGCCCTGGAAGCCTCCTCTCCAGGCTTGCCATATGCTTTCATTCCTGGGGGGTATGTTTAAATGAGGAGACGACAAGCAGTGACTGGTGGCTGCCTTACTTTTTCCATCTATAATGCAGACACCTAACATAATGTTCAGATTCTTTGTATATATAATATATTTGGTCATATTTAACACATGGTGATATTAATTCTGAGTGGAGAACTCTCCAATTAAAAGGGATTCCGGGATTCCCTTTTCTTATTTTCCATAGGTAGAGAATAAAATAAGCTATAGAAGCAATGCTCATTGTAAGTACAGAAAATCCCTTTACTGCATATTTGCATTTATCCTTAAGTGGGCACTGCCATATGGCTTGCCTGGTCAGAGTTATGCTCCATTAAAATTAATGGCACATTTTTGGAGAACGTAACCATACTGCTTCAGCATTCCCAACATATTCACATATCTGGGGGAAGACCCAGAAACAATAATTCCCCCTTTAATAAGTACTTACAGTTGAGACATGCATTCCAAGCTCTCCTCTCTGCTTACCTTTCTCATTCTAGAGCACCTTAATATGGTCAGGGAATCTGTGTGAGTACAGCATGGCCGGACCCCCCTTACAACCCAAAACCCACTGGGCCTGGGACAACTATCCTCGCTGTCTCCCTCTGATGGTGGCCCTATTTGGGTGTGTTGGATGACATTGAAAACACTCTTAACTACAATGTATTACTTTTCTAAGCTAAGAAAACGATAGCTATGCACTGGATGAGCACAACACCACCCACAGTAAACAATTCATTAGCAGATTGGTACCTTTGTGCTAACTAACTAAATTCAACAAGGTTTGGGTCCATTGTGCGATCTGGATGATCTGTCCTAGTATAGATCACTAATGTAGATACTAGAAAAAACCTACTGTGAACCCCCTCCTTGGGAAAGAGGCTGGTACTGTATATACCCTGTCTGTATACGAGCCTTAAGGGATATATGACAATGTAATGTAAATGGAACAGTTGTTTGTGACCCAGAATATGTTGACTGTTCTTTCTGTTTGATAATTTCCTTTTTGTTGTTGTATTTTTTAAATGTCTTTCTTTTTGCAAACAATACAGCTTACCCTGGCCCTGTTTACACTTCATATGCTGCCTGTTTAATTGGCGCCCCCCTCCCCACCCTCAGCAAAAGTACCCTGGGCACACAGTTATTGAATTGTATTCACTGAGCGTTGCTTGGCTTCCATGGTATACAGTGACTGGGGCTTGCAGGGAAGTTGTTGATCGTAGTTGTGATTACTATTTTTGAAGGGTTAGCATCTTACTTGTTGGCAGGGCCTATTGGCCAGGGGGCCAGGCGACTGATGAGCTAATGATTGGAGGGCCCCTAAGCGTGAGAGCCTTGCTAACCCAGAAGCTTAGGCCCATGGTTAATTATGAAGCCCTTGTTGCCACACTGCTACACCCTGCTTACTTATATGTGGAAGAATGCTGGGAGATGTCATTTTCCTTGACTGTTTCTGCATTTACACAATAAAGCGCTCAGCTCCCTGGGAAACCTGCAGACATGTGGCGTGCGCGCTTCTGCACCGTCTCCTTCTAATTAGGGTCCCTGCCATTTGTGTGTGTGGAGACGTGCAAGTGACACTCCATGGCATGGAATCCACCATTTATCCCATCTGACACTTGCTAAACGGAGATCAGAAGAATAATGTAGGGGCTGTCAGATGGCAAAGCGCAGCACGCCACCCCTACCAACAAACACTTGCCTCGGCACATAAGCCTTGGGGTATTAGCAATTTTGAAACATTGTTGGGCAGAGAATCCCCAGATGAGATCAGTGTGATGAGAAGAGCACATTCCTGGGTAGGGTTGTTCTGCACGGGTCATACCCACAATGCAATGCAGATACAGAAGCATGGGGCCTGTCTGAATTGGTCAGGAGCAGGTGCTGTATAAAGGCTTCCGCTGCTGCCATTGTGCTCCTCCTCATTAGAATTGCCCAAATCTCTATTGTTTGCTACATGTAAGTGCTGCGGCTGCTCCAGGGCAGGTCACTCAACCATGCGCTTATAGGGAATGGGCCTTTTAGGCTCTAATATTAATGCTGCCCTAGGAGAGTCCTAACAAAGTATGTATACCTCAGCAGATGCGCCTCAAGGCCTGAAATATTTATTCCCTAGGCCTGCTAATCTCCCCATCCCTTGATCAAATGTGGAGCAACATGCAGTCTGTTTATAACATAAATAAAGCAAAATATCTGTTGGTGCTTTAAGGGGTAGGTCAACTTTTACTTAAATATGTTATAGAATGTCCTATTCTTACTCACACCCTAACATTTAATGTAATGTAATTACCTACATCCTAACATTTAATGTAAAGGTGAACTATTCCTTAAATAAATATTCTGTCGACTTCGGTCCTGCTAAACAAAGGCAGCGACTTAACACAGACATTTCAGAGTAACTCGGTTTGGTTGATTTCAAAGCAAATTGTGATTTACTGGGAGAGGGCGGATTGTGTGTCTGTGTGTGTGTCTGTGTATGTACATCTCTATAAACTGGGCAAAGCCAGGCGCTATTACCATTCTGATCAGTCAAAATGAAAAAAAAAACATTGGCTGACAATGGGCCAGACCTTCATGTGCTAATTAGAGATTGCAGAATTTATATGTTTGGTCTTTGGCCTTCAAAAATGTATGGAGTTGGTTTATTTGTGATGTTATTACAGTAAAGTTGAATCTAATAAGTTATTATTCAGCTTATTCAGTTAACTTATTGAACAAAACGCCACTATTCTGAAGTGTAACAGCTCCCCCTAATGGTTAGAATTAGAACTAAATGTCATTTTTGAATGGCATTGTGAGCAGGTAGCATTAGTATAGCACAGTTGCCCTTACTGGCTGGGGGTCCTGTATAGTTAAGGTGAGAGTTGAAAAAAATATTTTCTCTCCTATATAGTCCTATAAGCCCAACAAAAGCTCAGACAAATGATAATTTTCTGATTGTTTGCGTGGGGCCCTCTTTACCTCTTGTATTATTTTGTTCTGCGGAATATGTTGGCATTATAAATACATAGACTAAAGCTGACCATAGACAGACCACTTTTGGCTGCCACCCCTGCTACTCTTGAATGATTTGGCAGCTTATTCGCCCATGTATGGCGCCAAGGCAATTGCAAATACATGATGAGGGAGGCCAAAAAATCCCATCAGTAGAGGATGACTTCAGACCCCCAAAACAATCCTTTTCCAGCCTTGTTTTTAAGAGCACAGTCCCTGTGCTCTCGTTGGCCAATTAGGTTAAGTTTAATGAACTAGCCGTACACTGAAAACTGTAAATAAAGGGGCATTATAGAAAGATCTTTTTTCACTTCCTCACAAAGCAGCAGTTCTGCCATGCTTTATGGTTAAGATTCTGGCCAGCTTAATAGCAAAATACTATTTCTTGATGACACTAAAATGTGTCACCAAATATAAACTCCACCAATGCTATTTTCCTTACATGGGTGATGTTTTCCCCCACCCTATTAATCCTCTTGCCCATCCTTCCCTTCCATGGGCTTGGAGCAGAGTGTGTGCATGTGTAAAATGCAGTGCCTTAAATACAGAACCGTGGAAGCGATTTTGGGTACATGGAGTCAGAGCTATTATAAACCGGGTAGTCAAGAGCCAAAGGATTTATATACCAACTCCACAGCCCAGAGCTGTGGAGTCAAAGTTGTGGAGTTTGATTCAGAAGCAATTTTGGGTACTTGGAGTTGGAGGCATCATTAACTGAGAAGTCAGTGTAGCAGTCAAAGGATTTATGTGCATTGATGACACTGTCCTGCCCAGCATCACTAGAATATTATCTGCTAATAGAAAGCCAAGTATCTTGTTTTTTTATGGTGAAGCAGGTCCAGGATGGTGCTCAGAAGCAGCATGGCTAGTTATGTATTAATGTATTTAATCAGCAGTACTTTTCTTCTCCATTGAAGAGAATCTGTTTCCACGGATAGTTTACTTAAAATATGGCTAGCTGCTTAGGACACCATTAAAGATTATTTATGTGTAACCTGGGTCCCCCATGCTTGACTTGCAGACATGTCTTTATAGTGGTTTCTGCAGACTATAAACAGCGATGCACATCAGTTACTCCTGCCTGGGAGTCATTCCTGGGAAGCACCATGATGTCTTAAATAATGTCATTCTCCTAGTTTTTCATGATGTACTTAATGTGGATTATAACGAGAAGCGACTTTATGTGTATTCAACTGTATAAGCTCTTATTAAACCTGTTTATAAAACACATAAGTGTAATGAGTAACTGGGACTCACTCTCAGATAATGGGTTGTATAAAATAACGCACTGCAGGGGCAGCTGCTTACAGCTTGATCCCTTACAGTTGGTACAAACGATCCTGACTAGTAATTCTCAATGCTAATGGCTCCCCCTCCCCTTAGCAATAAGCTCTCTCTGTCTCTTTAATGTAGAGTTCCTCTGTACTTTTCATATTTAGCCATACCATATATAATAGATAAGATACCGTAAGATATGTATGTGTTGTACTGTGTTGTATTACAATCATTTTACTGCAATTAATAACCATTTAAATGCCATCTCTGGCTTTCTGACTGCGCACTTGAAGCCTATATGATTTATAGTTAAGCTGCCCATGCTCCTAATTGGTGACTCCATTTAGGGGATGTTTAGCCTACAGTCTCTTGCAGCCTTTTACCTTCTTAAAAAGCTGTAAGATGCACTTTAACAGTGGGTACAGGATATTCATTTTTTAATTCCTTAGTAATAGTAAGTGGGGGGTTCATACACTATGAGATACAAGAGTAATGCCATACTTGAGCAGTGATTAGCTGTAAGAGGATGCTGGGAGCTGTAGTTCAACACCTGGCAGAATGCATGAGTCTTTTATATTTTAAATATTTATTATTCCTGGTTATACATAACTGAGGTCATGTGTCATATAATTGATTCCCTCTCAGAGAGAGATGTACAAATGGAAAGATTAGGAACTTGCATATTAAATTGTAAATTTTATTTGAATTTTGATGTGCCTTTATACTGATTAAACTCCCATTGATTACTCAACAGGAACCTGGCTGAAGAGCAGTATTGGCATCATCCAGCAAGAGGGCAGCCAGCTTACCTGGACATACATTGCACCACAGATGGGCTACTGGGTTGCAGCCATGTCTCCGTCGAACCCAGGTAAGCCATGTACAGTTTTGTTTTATTTGTCCAGGATGTAACTACCATGCAGCAGACCCAGTGGCCACAGGAGCCCCGGGTGGTAGTGGGGTCTGCTATATGGTCTACCTGCCCACCCACTGCTACTGTGGAGTGCAAGCCTATCCACTGCTGCCACTGACCTCAAGCCTGCCCACCTAATGCAGTGGAGTGGGTTGTGGGCCCAGTAGTGGCTTGCAGAGGGCTCATAAATACTTTTGGCAGGTTCCCAGCTCCCGAACAGTACACCACTGTTTTTGCCTATTGCTTAATTAGGAAAGATCTATGTTTCTGAAAGTTTTTTTTTTTCCCTCAAATTAATACAAAGTAACATTCTACTTTCTGGTTCTTCTAAGCACACTCAAAACAAAAAACAAGTCACCTCTATAAAAACAACCCCCTCCTTTCCCCAGCTGTAGCCTGTTAGGTTGTAGGATAAGGAACAGCTTATTATAGAGGGCTGCTGATTTGTGTTTGTTGTGCTTTTAAGAACATAAAGTAGAATGGGATTTTGCTTTCAGATTCAGTCCTTTTCAGTCCTGTTTAGTGCAATAAATAACACATATTTCTTTATGTGGGGCAGAAGGTATGTGTGTTCAGTGCAAGTTCATGACTCAAATATTTAAAAAGGGGGTATACTGTCTTTTAGGGGTGGTATGCAATTACGTTTTGTAAATTAGCATTTTGGGTATGACCTTAATCTAGTTTGGTCAGACTTTGGTTTAGACTTGAGCGGTCATTGATTACAGTGCAAAATTGCACCCCCTGGGGCTTATGTAATAAGCACAGGCATTCAGGGCATTTCAGCGTTCTGCCCCTTGCACTGATTTCAAGGCTACCCTATTATTTTTCCCATTCTGGAGTGCAAACACCTCGCCCTTTGTGGAAAGTGAACTTTATAAATAAGGCCCTTGGTTTAGTGAGATCACTCTTGGGATCAGTTATAGTATAATAATATTTTGCTGCGATTATGTTTATGGTGAGTTTGACCCATCTATCCAATTATCATTGTTTAATGGGTGCAGCCCTGTGTCACTATTCATTGCTTATTTTTCCTTAGTGTCCAGTCAAACCACAGCCTGTGCTGAGATGCAGTTCTACAACAGCTGTGGTGCTGTCACATTTCTCCACTCACAGGGAGAGACCTCTCTGCTCTGCTTGCTTTCTCCCTGATTGTCTCACAGCTCTGGAATGCATTACTATAGTCCATTTGCTGGTCTCCTTCCATCACCACTTTCTAACCTACTTCTGCAGAAGCATTGTTCTACGTAGCCCTTCAGATATGCACTTACACTGCTGTCAACTGCAGCTGATACCCCTCTCCCTCCCAGCTGCTTTTGGACACACCCTTATCATTATGCATTATGTATGTGGAATCCCTGCCATAAAGCAAGGCAGCATTGTTGTTGTTTGCCAGAAAGCAGTAGCCAGGAAAGTGGCAGTAACTTTTCAGAAATTGTGCAGAACTTTTATTTTCCCAAAGTTCGCTATGTTACACCGCAAAACAGTTGTTACCATCATGAGGTATGCCTTTTAGTGGCTTGTGATGTTATTGACTTGTGGGTCTGTCTGTGGTGAGGAAATAAAGTGTATAATATAACCTAATAATTTAATAAAGTATAATAACGAGTGTAATCAAATCCTCACATTGCTGGAAGAAATATCCTGAATACATACAGTAATGCTTGTTCTACTGTTCCCATTTGCAGATCCAGTGGTGACGCAGGACATCACTAGCTATCACACTATGTTCCTTTTGGCAATATTAGGAGGCATTGCCTTTATACTGCTGGTCCTCCTGTGCCTCTTGCTCTATTACTGCAGGTAAGCCCCATGTTCTTCCTTTTTCTTTTATTTGACCACTGCATTTTGTACATTATGCCTCTCTAGACAGGAAGAGTGGGATCACCAAGCACTTGCATCTGAATCCTTAGAATTCAATCCAAACCAAATCCATGCAACTTTATAGCCTGGCCAACTTGAGGAAAAGACCAGGCAAGACATGTGCCCTGCCCGAAATCGCGGAAGTTGCCTTGAGAGGGGAGATTAGTCGCCACGACAAGGGAGATTTGTCGCGGGCGACTAATCTCCCCGTGTGTCACAGCCCTTAGTGGTACAAAATTGCACCACTTAAGGCCCATCCTTGGAGCATTTTCACCCATGGGATTTCTGTATCTCTGCTCTTTGAAACTTTTTGCTGAATCTGGAGCATTGTGCAAATCACAAGGTGTGGGTGCAACACACGTGCTGTAGGCAGATGATAAGTACAAGGCCCCACTGCATCTTGCACCTTTTGGCACTTTCTAGGTCACATGTCTGAATGTGTCATCCACAACCTGGTCCTCTTGAATAAATTGGCACTCCCTAGGTTGTGTGTCTGAATGTGCCACCCCAGACTGGCCTTCATGAACACATTGGCACTCCCTAGGTTGTGTGTCTGAATGTGCCACCCCAGACTGGCCCTCATGAACACATTGGCACTCCCTAGGTTGTGTGTCTGAATGTGCCACCCCAGACTGGCCCTCATGAACACATTGGCACTCCCTAGGTTGTGTATTTGAATGTGCCACCCCAGACTGGCCCTCATGAATTCAGTGCTGTTGAAAGCAGGTGTTTTGGGTATACATAGAACAACATGTTTTCGAAACATAAGGTTGTACAAATAACAGGTGGTGTTTTCATTGATTTTTTTAGGGCGTTCACCATATCTAATGACCCCTGTTTTATTTTATTAGGAGGAAATGTCTGAAGCCACGTCAGCATCACAGGAAGCTTCAGCTGTCCACAGCACTGGATTGTTCCAAAAAGGATCAGGCCACGTCTATGTCCCACATTAATTTAATTAGTCCCATCCATTTGGAGATGATGTCTTCTAGTGGTGAAGTCGATATTCATACCCCAATGCTAAAGCCTTCATACAATACCTCACAGGATTTTGGCTCAAGAGAAGAGCTGCTTTCTCATCAAGAAGACAAGAGCAGAACGTCTTTGGATAATCTGACTCCAAGAGGAACGTTGAGACAGGTGTACAATAAATCTTTGGACCATATCCTCATGAAATCAAGGAAGTCAGCAGAAATATCAGATGAATATACGTCTACCATGAAAGATGAGTACCGGAGGAGTTACAATTCAGTCATCTGTCAGCCTTTATTCGAAAGCAAGGACAAAGACCTTTTGTCATCTACCAACCACATTACAGCAGGAAGTAAGCCAAATATTCAGGAACAAATGCACCCAGTGCCTTCTGCTCCTGAACCAGAGCAGTTGATAGACCGACGGTCTAATGAATGTATGATGTCAAGGTCAGTAGATCACCTTGAAAGGCCAACCTCTTTTTCTAGACCTGGTCAGCTCATTTGTTACAATTCCGTTGACCAGGTTAATGATAGCGTTTACAGAAATGTTCTGCCCACCTTAGTTATTCCAGCTCACTATGTGAATTTGCCTGGAGAACATCCCTTTGTCAGCCAGCAGTTGATTGTCTCTGCTGAGCAACAGTTTGAAATAGAAAGACTTCAGGCAGAACTTTCCCACGCCCAGCAGATGCAGCAGCCACCATTAAGTGCTCAAGCGATATCACAACAACACCTGCAAGATGGAGAGGGTGTTGAATGGACTGCACAAAACACAATGATGTCCGAATCTGTCTCTATTCCAGCTTCGCTAAATGATGCCGCTATTGCCCAGATGAATGGTGAGGTGCAGCTCCTGACAGAGAAAGCCTTGTTGGAGCTCGGTGGAGGAAGGCCTATGCCCCATCCTCGAGCCTGGTTTGTGTCTTTGGACGGCCGATCAAATGCGCACATTCGTCATTCATACATTGATCTTCAAAGAGCTGGTAAAAATGGAAGTAATGATGCCAGCTTAGATTCAGGCGTGGACATGAATGAACCAAAATCTGGAAGAAAAGGGAGAGGAGAAAAATTTTCCCTGCTGCAGCATCACCCATCTGTGCAGCATCCAACTTTACAGGAGCACCAGCAGCTGAACCAAGTGAATGTTTCAGACAGTACCGCTTACACGCAGCTTGTTTACCTGGACGACATGGACCAAAGTCCCAGTGAATGTGGTACAGCTGTCTGTAGCCCTGAGGACAGTAGACCATTCATTGAGGCACCTGCAAAAAAGAGCGGTAGCCAACTACCCAGCCTTCAGGAAGAGACTATTAAGCTAACCGCGGAATCCTCACCAGTGCCATTAAGTAGCCCGGAGCATGAGTTTAGCATAAACGATGACAGTGGCGAAGACCAAGGAGAAAACAAAAAAAGCCCTTGGCAAAAAAGAGAAGAGAGGCCGCTTTTGGCCTTCAACATGGAATGAGTTGTACTCTCACCTCGCAATGGAGCGGAAAAAAATTTGCCAAATATTCTTTTCTTGGAAACGCTTACCTTTAGGATCCACATTTCTGCCAAGAAATTAATCTGCATTCAATTTGGACCCTTTTCGTCAGCGAATGTTTTGGAGCATAGGAAGGAAACCTGCAAGGAATCTTCTGGACTGTGTTTTTTTTTCTCTTGTTTTGTTTTTACCAGTAAAGGGACATGCCACCAAGTGATTTTATGCCCTATAGGACAATTCCTGCAGGGTCCTGACCACTACCCTCCCAGTGTTGGGAGCATGTGAGACTTAGTTACGGGAACTGATTGTACGATGGTAATGTTTACTGTAAGTGACATAATGCTATATACGAGGAGCTCACACCATGTGTCATGAAGTACACATAACAGAAAGGCTATGCATTGCTGCTTTCACCCGAAGTGGCATTCTGCCTAGGCATTGCTTTATAGGTTAGAATTTCTTTTTTTTTTTTTAATTATGTGGCTGTACAAACTTACCTTTTTTATTGTAATCTGCTTTTATTGGTTTTATTTTTTTTTTTTTTGCTTTATTCCCAGTTTTTCTAATGTATTTCTACAAGAAAGCTGTGAGTAGCAAATCTTTTTGTTTAGAAGGGTTTGATTTCCATATTTCTAAAAGCCAAACTTTTAACGTCTGCTTTTTTTTTTTTTTTTGTCGACAGAATCTGGTCCCTATCCTTCAAGTGCCTTTTTTTTACTGTTTTAATAGCTCTCTTTTTGCTAATGCATTAAACTCGGTTTTACTAGTTTCCATTTCAGTTTGTTGCGTGCATGCACTCGGAGGGGGGCTCCATTTTGGCTTTGCAGCTCTCGCTTCCCTATGGCATTTCTTTCCTTGTGTACTGCACATTCTGTTTAGGTGAGAATCTTGAATACAGGCCGCTATGTAATATAAGCCTCTGCGATGTAAATACGGTTTCTATTGCTTCGGGACTCGATTAAACTGCTCGCTTTATCCACGGCAGACTGACCAGGTGGTCGGAGTAAGTGAAAACCTTAACATTATATACCATTCTAAATTGCTAGAATGACTTTTCTGTGCATTCTATTTAAAGAACTGCTTGGTTATACAAGAAATATAATTGAAATAAAATCTTTAAAAAATATTGCTTTTCTTTTTTGACATCGTTTAAATAACAAATAAAGGATTTGCAGCAGCATTCTGTGACCCGAATAGAATGAGAAGTAATAAAAAGAAACAGTCAAATTGTAGCCTAACAGAACAACAGATTTGTCACTGCCGGGGTCAGTGATTCTCATAGGAATGTTGGGTAATGGGAGAAAAGGAAGGCAAATAAATCAATAATTGAAAAAAAGACAGATTTAAAGGTTGCTAAGTACAGGACGTCATGTAACAAACTAAAAGTTAATTTTAAGGTTCACCTACAACATTCACAAATCTAACAGTTTACATTAATAGACAATCTTTGCCAAATACATAGTTAACAGAATTATCCCTCTGCTGATCCTTCACTTCTGCACAGACCCTCTGCTTGGGGGGGGGGGGGGGTCGGTGACCCCTATAAACACTACAGTTGTAATGCTGCACACATAACAGTATGTTATAATTGTTATATGCCGAGTCTGTTTGCCTGTGCCATTTCAAGGGAGAAATTAACCAATGACCTGTTAATTTATGCAGCTGGATAGGGTGCACAAGAAACCAATGAATTGGTCCAATAGGAAAAAAGAAAGGGCAAAGTCTGGACATGATGATGTCAGCATATAGGAATTTCTCAGTGTGTCAGGTTCAAAATAGGCCACTCCCATCCCTACAGAATACTGATCAGGTATCAGACCCCTTATATGGAAACCCATTAACCATAAAGTTCCAAATTACAGAAAGGCCATCTCCCATAGACTCCACTGTAATCAAATAATTCACATTTTTAAAAATGGTTTCCTTTTACTCTGTAATTATATCCCAACTAAGATATGATTAATCCTTAGTGGGGCCAAAACAATTCTATTGGGTTTAATTACTGTTTAAATTATTTATTTAGTATCTAGTAGAATTAAGTCTAAAACAACTGGACTTTTTCTGAGTTTTTCTTGAAAACGTTTGGATCATACCTTCTTACACCTGTCAGTTTCAGCTAACACCTAACTGAACAAGTTCAATGGAACCATTGTGATTGGATGTCTGTGACTCTACTACCATCAAGAGTTTAAATACCGGGGAATTCCCTACCAGTCATTTGAACTGAAGAAGCCACTCGGATGAGTGGTGAAACGTTTTCAAGAAAAACTCAGAAAAAGTCCAGTTGTTTTAGACTTAATTCTACTAGATACTGTATATCATGACCTGGATGAATGAGAATCTTCATAGACATATTTATTTAGTAGACTTAAGGTAGGAGATCCGAAATTACTGAAAGACCCCTTATACAGAAAACCCCAGGGCCCAAGCATTCTGGATAACGGGTCTCATACCTGTATAAAAAAAAAAAAGCTTTTACAGTGGCCTTTTTACTTTTTTATGGAAAATTGATTTTCTGACAAGCTGAGCGCATAGGTAGTTCAATAAGATTTGGATATTGAAGGTGAACAACCCGTTTATATGGGCCGATAAAAGCTGCAGACAGGCCACCTTGCCAGTTTATTGGCCCGCTAGCAGCAGGTTCTTGCCCCGATGGCCCTGATCCAATCAATGTGGTCAGATCATTTGACCCTTGGGCCAAACGCTCGGATCAATCTGATATTGTTGGAATATCAGAAAAAGATCCGTGCATTTAGTGACCTCTCCAAACAAGCAGATTTTTCAGTATATGGCCAGCCTTAGGCAGCATAGTTACCAATTGTCTCTAACGTCCTGGGACAGTCACTAGGTTGTACTCTCTAGCCCTGGTTTTTAAAACTGACCAACTGCATAGAAGAATTTCCTGTGCTCCCCTGGTATTGATTACCTAATGTTATTGAAAGTGTGTGCTAGGCTTATATGGGTCAAACTGAGGCCCAGCATCTGGCCATATGTAAACATATGAAATCATCATTAAACTGGGCATTCAGCAATAGTTTCATGAATATCTAGCACATCAAGGAGGCGTTTACCCCAGACCTTTTTAATGAGCCACTTAATATGATATCTATTCATTAAGTATTCTGGGGGCATAATTTCCTTTAATGGGCCTTCAAGTCGGGTCAGCAACCAAGACTCTGAGCTCTCCTAGGGGGGGGGGACCAGGGCCACATTTGGAAGTCACTGCCGTAGAGGGATGGAACACATGTTGTTTTCCAGCATCACATATTATATCCGGTCTGTAATCACCTCTGGCAGTTTCCGTTCACTTGCATAGGACACACTGGGGCTGCACAGTAGTGACGGGCGCATCAATAAAAAGTCAACCCACAACGGACCCAAACTGGTCTTATTCCAACCCATTCCCCGTCAGGCCCTGCGTGCTGTTACTTATATACCTGGGCCGGCCTGCTACAACAGGTGTAAACACTTTTCTGCTTGTAATTTCTATCAACACCTGCACCCCATAGGGCATTGGAAGCAAAGAAAGCAGCGCAAAAATGTGGTTTGTATTTCCCAAGGTTTCAGTCATGCTGGGTAAAAAGAGGAAAAAAAAAAGCTGGTAGACAGAGGTGCAGATTCCAGGCACCTGAACCATGGGATAAAATTCAAAAGCTACAGAAGTAGTGACAATAGAAATTCTATTCTTATACCTCAAAATCTTTTGCACGGAGAAACCTAAACCTGCCCATATTCTCTTCCATTTTTATACAAAAATTAGGTATTTGGGTAATTTCTCAATGATGTATGATTATACTAGGATTATACTGTTACGGGATCTGTTAGAGAGAATGTCAGGGATGGGGGTTTTCCAGATAATATCAGTGTATATTAGTGTTGGGTTATTTAATCATATCAGTTTAGTATTATACAGTAAAGGGAAAAGTCGACTGGGCAAGAAGGCAGAGTGTTTATCTTAGCATTGTCAGAACTTTCTTTGTCCCCAGGGTTCTAGTTTCCTATCGTATTGCATGCCTGCTTCCAGGCGTTTGCTTACGGCTTTCTGGATTTTCCTAGATCACAGTCTGGAATATCCTATTTGTCCTGGGGAGCCAGACATGAGGAGAGGTTACCTGCATAGAGAATCTGCATTTTTTGGCTGAAAACAAATCAGTGGTATCATTTTTTGATTTCCTTCGTGTTCCCAAAACAAAAAGAGAATGGAGCTACTTATAAAGGTGAAGGAAAGTTAAAATCACAGGGATTGCTAAATGTTAGGCACCCCCCAGTGACAAGATCTACTTACCTGATGCCTCGTGTTGGTGTTTAGCAAAAAACTGCATTGGCCCAGGCCTTCTACATCTTTAAGTGGAGCAGAATCCGGTAGAAAATTGTTTTCAGTGCTGTGAGTATCTGGCTCTAAGAGTAGGGTTGCTACTTTCTCTGATAAAAAATAAATACACCGGCCATCGTATATGTTTAGCTTTCATCGCCATTAATTTTTACTGACTATTGGTATTATAAGGATTGGGCAGCAGCTTAGTTACGTGCAGGGAAATGTTAGTTCAATGTTGTACACAACACACACTTTGGGAGTGGGCTCTGGTGTGTACACTACAGTGACTCTGTTGTATGGGGCAGACCCAGTGGACAAGGGACCTACAAAAACTTGGTATTTGGAACTTACTTCCTACTACTAATTGTATCCTTTAATCCCTCATTCTGTTCTCCCCCACACACATGTAATTGGGTCACTAGTGCAGGGACGCCTGTGTGTTTGTGGTAGGTGGCTCAGGGAACTCAAGTTGCCATGTTGTGCCCCCCAACTGAAATATGTACTTGTTTAAAGGCAGTTTGGCACTCGGCAACACCTGGTTCTACTGCACTTGAATTGAAATGGAGCAAATGTGCAGAAAAGAAAAAGCTGAAATTGAGTTTTCTTTGGCCTAATCTGCCATCTGGTGGTCAGTATTAGGAAAGGCATGGCTGCATGAAGAGTGGGAGCAGTTGGGCTGAATGATTTAGCCACACAGTGATCAGATGATTATACCGCAACCTTTCTGCAAGAGCTGCAGCACTAGATTGTAAATCTTTCCATTGGAGAATTTCAAATTACTGTATATATGAATATATATATAAAGTAAATATAAAGTTTTTATTCTCTGTCTATGCAGCTCATTTTAGATTTAATAGACTGAAGTTGTAGGAGCACTCACTGTCAGATTGATGGGTTCGTGCAAATGGTGAAACTGAACCCCAAAACACAATCAAATTTGTCTGGCGTGACCTATGCTGCGTTACTGTTCATAATGCCATTCTCCAGAACATCATTTTGTGATAACTCTCTCATCAAAGATGTCAAACTTACTGGCCTAAAAAGGGAAAGTTGTGCTCAACCACTACATTTTAAACTATTAGGTGCAATGAGGTTGTGACCACAAAATACATATAGAAAACAACAAGAGATCCTCAGCACTCACCCATTATCAATATATATGTATGTATGTATGTATATCTTTATTTATAAAGCGCTACTTATGTACGCAACGCTGTACAGTAGAATTCATTAATACAGACAGGGGGTTAAAGATAATGGATAAATACAAAAGATAATGGATAAATACAAAGTACAACAATAAATACAATAAATACAAGGTGCAGTTGCAATAAGAGTCAGAAACACAAGATGAAGGAGGTCCCTGCCCCCGTAGAGCTTACAATCTATATGGGAGGGGATAGATATATAGAACATTAAGACATTCTGTGCATTAAGCTACTAAGAAATGCCCTCCGCTTTAGGTAAAACAGGGATTGTTTGTCCATATATTGTAATATACTTCAAGCTAGCCAACTACGTCAAAGTCATCCCTTATGGCCAGTCCTACACTGACGATTTATTAAGAATTCTACTGCCATTCTAATATTGTTATCCTTTTTAAATATTGGAATTTCCTCAACTTTCTCCAAATCCATTGGTACCATACCTAATGAAACTGAATCTGACAAAATCAGAAATAGGGTTTGGCTAAAACTGACCCTAGCTCTCTCAGTACCCGAGGGTGTATTCCATGTGGCCCTGGTGCCTTCGTCACATTGATCTTGTATAAACCTTTATGCAACATATCCTGTCAGCCACTGACTAGATTGGGTTGACCAATCTGTACCCCTATAAGGTGGGCCTGGAAACTCTGACACCTGTATACACTTAAGAAAAGAACAGATTTAGCACATTTGCCTTTCTTTGTATCTGTTATATCCACATTATTTCCATTATTTGATGGAGCCATACTCTCAACCTGCATTTTTTTTACTTTTGATATATAATTAAAAATCACGATTGGATACGATCATTTCTGAAGATCGCAAATATCACGGAAATGCTTACGAAAAAATCGTATTAGTCACGATAATATCGTATTGGTGACCCGAAAGTCACAAAATTTTTGTCCTGAACAATTGTAAACAGCGGCAAAACCTTTATGAATTTTTCGCGCAAGTGTACGAAAAGGTCACACGGGCGTATGAAAAAGTGTGAAATAATCACGAAAATACGCTTGGAGCGTTCGTGTTTTAATAAATTTCCCCTTTAGTGTGTGCTGCAATGCGTTCCTTATTTTCTGTCTTTGCCTTTGCAGTTTACAACATTTGTTAATGTTTTAGAACATTTGTTATAGTGTTTATATTTATCTAATGCAGCTTCTGTCCCCCCTGATTTTTAAATGCTTATTAACTGCTTTACTTCTGAATTAAACCACATTTGGTGGTCCTTGAGCTCCTGCATTTAGGCTGATGCCACATGTAGTGTATTCCCGGCAAGTGGAAAAACAATTGGTGAGAATCCGCCGCTACTCTTGAAAAATCTTCTACATGTGCCTGTACCCAGAAGCTTTGAATCTGCCCCGGCGCAGGCACTCGCAGCCAATATACCCCAACAATTGCAAAGTCTCACATACTGAATGTACGGAGTGTGCTTAGTGTAAGCCAGTGATCCCCAACCAGTGGATCGTGAGCAACATGTTGCTCACCAACCCCTTGGATGTTGCTCCCAGGGGCCTTAAAGCAGGTGCTTATTTTTGAATTCCTGGCTTGGAGGCAAGTTTTGGTTGCATAAAACCCAGTGTAATTGCCAAAGAGAGCCTTCTATAGGCTGCCAGTCCACATAGGTGCTACCAAATAGCCAATTATAGCTCTTATTTGCACCCCCAGAACCTTTTTTCATACTTGTGTTGCTCACCAAATTCTTTTCCATTTGAATGTGGCTCACAGGTATGAAAGGTTGGGGATCCCTGGTGTAAGCCCTCAATGGGGGAAAGTAGAAATGGTACATTAGGGGAGGGGGTTTAAAACCTATACAGTGGAGGAAATAATTATTTGACCCCTCACTGATTTTGTAAGTTTGTCCAATGACAAAGAAATGAAAAGTCTCAGAACAGTATCATTTCAATGGTAGGTTTATTTTAACAGTGGCAGATAGCACATCAAAAGGAAAATCGAAAAAATTACTTTAAATAAAAGATAGCAACTGATTTGCATTTCATTGAGTGAAATAAGATTCTGTGAGTGACTGGGAGAAGGTGCTGTGGTCTGATGAGACCAAAATAGAGCTCTTTGGCATTAACTCAACTCGCTGTGTTTGGAGGAAGAAAAATGCTGCCTATGACCCCCAAAACACCGTCCCCACCGTCAAGCATGGGGGTGGAAACATTTTGCTTTGGGGGTGTTTTTCTGCTAAGGGCACAGGACAACTTATTCGCATTAACGGGAAAATGGACGGAGCCATGTATCGTGAAATCCTGAACGACAACCTCCTTCCCTCTGCCAGGAAACTGAAAATGGGTCGTGGATGGGTGTTCCAGCACGACAATGACCCAAAACATACAGCAAAGGCAACAAAGGAGTGACTCAAGAAGAAGCACATTAAGGTCATGGAGTGGCCTAGTCAGTCTCCGGACCTTAATCCAATAGAAAACCTATGGAGGGAGCTCAAGCTCAGAGTTGCACAGAGACAGCCTCGAAACCTTAGGGATTTAGAGATGATCTGCAAAGAGGAGTGGGACCAACATTCCTCCTAAAATGTGCGCAAACTTGGTCATCAATTACAAGAAACGTTTGACCTCTGTGCTTGCAAACAAGGGTTTTTCCACTAAGTATTAAGTCTTTTTTTGTTAGAGGGTTCAAAAACTTATTTCACTCAATGAAATGCAAATCAGTTGCTATCTTTTATTTAAAGTTATTTTTTCGATTTTCCTTTTGATGTGCTATCTGCCACTGTTAAAATAAACCTACCATTGAAATGATACTGTTCTGAGACTTTTCATTTCTTTGTCATTCGACAAACTTACAAAATCAGTGAGGGGTCAAATAATTATTTCCTCCACTGTATATACAGGAACATGGAGCACAGAAAGTTATGCAAAATACCGTACCATCCTCCAACAAAACTCACAGATGTCAAACTTACAGCTCTATAACTGGCTGAGAACATAATCCCTTTATAAATATTGGAATGGTATATATTTTTCTTGAGTCCTTTGCTACAGTTCTATAATTGTCTGGTTGAGAACATAATCCCCTTATAAATATTGAAAAGAAATAATTTTTCCTCAAATCCTTTGGTACGGGAAAGGGGGTCTGAACAAATAAGAAAAAGTGGCCTGGCTTACACTGAACTAAGTAACTTGAAGTACTTGAGGGTGTATCCCATCAGGCCTCAGGGCACTGCTCACAATAACTGTGTTTGCACGGATAAGTACCATGTCCTGTGTCAGACAGCTTGCTTGAGGTGAGCCATGTATATAGCGGGGGCTGAAACTCTGACTTCTCTGCCGTAGGCACAAAAAAAGAACTGATTAAGCATGTTACCTTCTCCAGAGTCCCTTGTAATGAAAATTATCTGCATTTTGTTGATGGAGCCTTGAGCATAAAAGGCATAATTGAATGTCCTCCGACAAGGGGTATCCATTCCATTCACGTTTTAGTTGCACTATCAGGCAGAAGGATTGCAGGCTGTACAGGATGGTGGATTGATGGAGACAAGGAATAAATATAGCTGAGATCTTATACATCTTAAAGCGAATGAAACCCCCAACAATCCTTTTTTTTAAAAATTAGCCCCTCTGCATAGGGTTCCCTCTCGAAAGTATTTAACATTTCTGCAAGTGTTGTTCTCTTGTTCCATGTCTTGCCAGCAAAATTAGTAGGGCAGCAGGGTTGGCGGCCACCATGTCTAGCAACATCACGGCTGTTGGCATCTTGTGCAACACAGGCCCTGATTTCTAGTTGGCATGTTGTGCAACACTGGAGGGCATGTGTAAGGAAGAAAGACATGGCAGCCAACCAAACCCACTGTTCTACTCTCTCGCTTTGTCAGGGCAGCCCAAAGCTGAGTGGCAAAAAATCAAATTTACCTGGGCATCCTTGGGCTTCAAAAGTAAGCTTATTCAAGGAATAAACGTTATTGGCCAATGATATTCTAGTAGGTACTCTAGGTGCTTGGGCTGCCATCCATTTGGACCATCTTGGATTTTGTAGTGACACGTGCTCAGTGGGCTCAGTGTGCTCTGGGCAGCTGTTGGGAAGCTGAGCTTAGGGGTTGTCACTAATTATCAAGCAGAAAATGAGGTTTGTCTGTCATATCCTAAAGGGCTGCTTAATAATTTCTGATGTTAATTGCACTGGTGTCAGTGTTGCCATGTAGTATTATCAGTATAATTTACTGTATGTATAACTATCTGTATTATTACTAATCAGCCTTATATTGTGACATTTATATTCTGTATATACAGTATATTGTGAGTGGGTCCCTAAGCTCAGGTAAGTGACAGCAGCACAGAGTATGTGCAGGGAATCAGCAGAAAAGCAGATGGGGGGCTACTGGGGCATCTTTGGGGGCACAGATCTTCCCTGCTAAGAGAAACTGCAACCTGATCCAAATATAGATTGGTATTCATGGATATGTGTGGTACAATGTAAGCAAAATGTTATAATTGTAGATTGTAAGCTCTTTTGGGCAGGGCTCTCTTCACCTCTTGTATCGGTTATTGATTGCTTTATATGTTACTCTGTATGTCCAATGTATGAAACCCACTTATTGTACAGCGCTGCGGGATATGTTGGCGCTTTATAAATAAATGTTAATAATAATAATTAAAGATGTGGATCCTCGTGCCATCCACAGTGACAAGAGATGGGTATTTGTTCTGCTTGTCAAAAAAATGAAGCAAGAAAACGGCGCCATCTACTGTCAAAACAGCAAAAAAACAATGTGTTATCAGAGTGCCTATTAGAATCTAAGACAAAAGATAACAGCACTCCATATTGTGGGTGTATGCAAACAGAAATAAGTGAAATGAGTTAAAACACAACTTTTTTCTATAGAATTTTTTACTACTTGACTTTGCCTTCTACTTCTGACTCTTTCCAGCTTTCAAACGGGGGTCACCAGGGTCTCCATCAGGGGGGCATAGGGAGGACAGTGGTCCTGGGTCTGGAGGATTTATAGTTTTAAAGGGGCCTAGTTGTACTGCACTTTCCTGATTAGCCGGGCCCTATTTTACCTAATCCAATAGGGGCCCTGTCCTTCTCTCCTTGCCAGTTTGAAATTCATTGGTGGACAGTGGCTAATCCAGTTGGTTGCATCCCATGAATATGTATGTATGTATAACTTTATTTATAAAGTGCCACAAGAGTACGCAGCGCTGTACAGTCTTACAGAATACACAATTACACACAGGGAGGACAAGTGTTATAATAAATACAATAAATAAGTATAAATACACAGGGAGGAAGTGCCATGTGGTATGAGACACAGTAGGAAGGAGGTCCCTGCCCCGTAGAGCTTACAATCTAAGTGGTTGGGTAACATACAGGCACAAATTGGAAGGTAAGAGTGCACCAGGTATGGGCATTTGCCCTTAAGCGCAGGACTGGGCAAAATAGTGTTTTAGTGCTCCAGAGTTAGTGAGTGTTCCCTACAGAGGGATTCAGGGATAGAGTTCCAGAGGGAAGGAGCAGCGAGATAGAAAGGTTTAAGACGAGAGAGCGCAGTGGGTGTGGATGGTGTAAAAAGACGGAGGCTCTGAGAGGAGCGGAGGAGACGACCAGGAACATGCAGGGAGACCAGTGAACAAATGTAGTGAGGAGCAGAGGAGTGAAGGGCTTTGAATGATGTCAATGCGGGGTGCAACCTTATAAGAGTGGACTGCCACATGCAGATGGAAGTGAGGAGGCATTGGAAAAGAACTTCACTGTGGACTTGGACAACACCACCGGAGGATAATGAAGAACACATGCTCAGGAGGAATAAACCCCCCAGTGAACTTTAAAGGTAGATTCCACTGAGCACCAATGTACTTAAACCCCTGGCCATCAATGTTCCCATTATGTATCTCCTGGCCACCATTGGGTTTGTAATTTTAACTTATAGGGGTCCCTGGCCACCAATGTCTTTTTTTTTTTTTTAATTAATTGTAGGAGGCCCTGCCCAAGTAGGTTTGCTGCCCACCAGTAGTCCAGATTTTCAGCATAAGACAAATTTCCATCTTCCTTTGCCCTGGTTATTTTTTGACCAAGGGGTTAAACCAAATGGCTCTTATTTGTACATTAGAAATGCAGAAAAATCAAGGGAAAAGCTACAATTATGAGTTGCTGTGGCTCCCCTGGATGGAGTTAGAGAGAAAGTTGGGACCCTCATGGACTCTCTCCCAAAGGGGGTTGGGAGCCAGATGATTTATCCCCCCTCCAATCCTTCCCCACCTTCCCCGCCCTAACACTTGCACAGTTTTTCTTTTTTTAATACGCGTTAGCCATAACCTTCTCCACAATCCACTTGAGTGGTTAACCCTATACAGCAGACGTACATGGAAGAGAGGATGCTCAGGCTGTATATTTAAACATACTGTGGAGGCCCAAATGTTCATTGTTCCATTTTCATTGTGAAATGAGAGAAATATGATCCTCTATATCACTCATTACTAATGCAAAGCTATGTTACATGGATAATGTAAGTTGAAAAATCAATAAACAATTAAAAAAAAAGGAATATAGAAAAATCAAAGATCTTCTTAAAGAGTCTACCTTGACATGGTGGCAGGCTATCCCAGTGCATGAAAGGAAAGGCCCTAAAAAGTTTCATTATATTTGCTCGTATTGTGTCTGAATGCATAAAGAAAAATCCCACCTTTTTTATATTTATGTATATAGATGTGATAATCAAATTCTGTCAGTGATCCCCAACCAGTGACCTCAAAGTAGGTGCCCATTCTTACATTTCTGGCTTGGAGGCAAAAACTTAGGGGCCCCATCGCACCAAAATTTTGGGGCCGCGAATGTGCATGTGCATGTGCTGGGAGGGGGGGCAGCGAATGGGGGTGGCCTCGGGGTGCCCGGATAAGAAATCTGGCACTGCCTGCAGGCCAGAAATTCATATTGGGCTACCAAATAGCCAATCCCAGTCTTTATTTGCCATCTCCAAAGCACTTTTTCATGCTTGTGTGGCTCACTAACACGTTTTACATCTGAGTGTGGCTCACGAGTAAAAAAGGTTTGGGGTCCCTGCTCTATGGCACTTTACAGAAGCCCCTCTGGCATTTGCCCAAATCCACAGATTGCCAGTCTAGGCTGCACCTTCCACCTTTTACATGAAGATAATAATAATAACAGAAGCTCCATCCCAGGCTGCAATGCCCGTAGGAAACACTAGAGTGCAGTGTGAGATCTAAGAAAACAAAATCTAACAAATGACTTTTATTACATGAGCTCAGTGACACCTTTTTTTTCTTTGAAATGTTAATATTCTTGTTGAAAGTTCACATACGCAGAACAATAACCTCCACGATTCCAGTGTTTTCAATTCACAATGTTTTTTTTTTAAGTTCTATTTTTACAAGGCCCTGCAATGAATTTATCAGGAAATGTCATACTTTTAACTAGTTTTGTGACCTTTGGTTTTTTGTACCAAAATACCCGAGGAAACCTAATCCGGTGGAACAGATATTTATTTAAAGCAGAACGTGCGGCATGATTGCTTGCAGGCGGTGCGTGGAACCAAGCTTGTGGCTATGGCCATCCCTGGGATGTGTCCGGCAGCTGAGTAGCGGGAGCTGTCATACTGATGCCATCAGATTAGGATTCGCACCCCATTATACATTTATTAGACTGAACAGACAAGAGGGGATTAGGGGAAGCGTTCAGCCCTCGGCCACAATGTAAAAACAAAGGCTGGAAATACTGGGATGGAAAACATGTAAGATATGGAAGGGGTTATATTTATATTTTATTTATATATATTTATATATATATATATATATATATATATATATAGAAGTAACTGTATGCTATAATAAATTTACTTTATTTTGTTTCACACTAAGACCTGCGAGTGCGGCTTCTATTTTTTGCATATATATATATATATATATATATATATAAATATGTGAAAACATTGTTGCTGGCTAATTTTAAGGGACTGTCCCTGGTTTTTACTGTCCCTGGAAATGTTACTGTTTTTTATATATGACTAAGTGCACAGTAGAATCTCTATGGCTACTATATGTCTGCCACCTGTTAAAAAATACCACCCAGAAGCAATGGGGCAGGGTAGTGACACAATGGGATGAGGGCAGTGATGTAAGAGGGCATGGTGATGGCATGGGAGGGGGTGGCGATGATATAAGGACATGGTGGCATGGATGGGTGGGCTATTGGGAGGAGATTAGGAAGACATGGGCAGAGAATGGGTAAAATTCCTAAAATGGGAGTAGGGCAGATTAGGTCTTAAGTGGGCAGGCTAGTGGCAGAACAATTGCATTGCCAGTTGGTATGTAATCCAGGCTTCCAGATACCCGCCTCTCATGAATACAGAATTGCTGAATGCAGCCAGTGACTATTAGCAATGTATTGGAGAGAAGAAAGTTAAGTGCTGATTGCACCCATATTTTGTACTTTGCACCCTGCCCTGCATTTGGTAAATAACATGAAATGTATTACAGCTAACTGTCCTTTGCAATAACTGACTCTGACCCAAAGCTGCATGTAGAGAGATCACTGAAAGGGGGAGAGGGAAGAGTAACTTGGCTACTGAAGAATTGTTACAGAAAATTCCTTGTATTTTTATGAGCTGAAGCTTTAATTCATTTTTCATATTAGTACTACTTCCCTGTAAAATTTCCAGGCTCTTTTCCTGATACAGTGTCCTGTTTGGGCCCAGTGCGATGGCGACATCTTGAACTTGTTAGCGTGGTGCCGCCAAACAGGAAAATCCCATGCAAGGTCTGATTTCCAAAAAGGCCTCAGTAACACTCAATTAGAATATAAACAGCTCGGTGTCTTTCTGTCAGGGGGGAGCGCAATAAAACGTCGCATTCGCAGAACTGCATCCAAAGGTGAAACCAAAGAGAGGCCGCTTCAGCCTTCATTTAACTGCTTTAGGAGAAATCCTGCCATCTCTGTGGCTGTAAGTGTAAGTAAGCCATTGCCAAGCAGGGGCCCAAGTGCATTTCCATCATCCCTTTGTGTGTCAGGCAGAGATTCTTTTCCAGATGCAGCGGCCTTTACTCCTACAGTGAGAATCCCATGGTTACAGCATGTCAGTGTACTCTGAATCCATGCGCCTGGTATGTGTAACGCTGCTCCTGTCATGCTGTCAGCCGCGGAGGGAGCGCAGTACTGATGCACAACGCATGCTGCTAAACGCCTCTGCTTTCCAACATACACAAATTAAAAATGCCCAATGGTTTTAAAGTTATTAATACATGTAATTAAAGTCTGTTTACTTTCTCTACTGGCACTGTTGGTTCTGACTGCAGAAGCTACCTGATTAGTGATGAGCGAATCTGTCCTGTTTCACTTCGCCGAAAAATTCGCGAATCTTTCAAAAGATACGCGAAACGGTGAAAAATTCGCGAACTATTGTTTTGTCGCCCGTGGCTATTGTTTTGTTGCCCGTGACAATTTTTGGATGCGCGCCAAATTTTTTCATTCATTTCGCGAAACAATCCGCCATTGGCGAAACGTGGAAGTTTGCCGCAAATCCATGCCTGCCAAAACATTTCGCCCATCACTATACCTGATCCATTTAGCAATTGAAATGCCAAAATAGTGCAGTCAGAGCAAGACAAATGAATAATGAAAGTAAAAAAATATTAGTCAGTACAGGTATGGGATCCAAATTACGGAATAGCCATCTCCCATAGACTCCATTATAAGCAAATAATTTTGATTTGTAAAAATGATTTCTTTTTTCTCTGTAATAATAAAACAGTACCTTGTTCTTGATCCCAACCAAGATATAATTAATCCTTATTGGGGCAAAACAATCCTATTGGGTTTATTCAATATTTAAATGATTTTTAGCAGACTTAAGTTATGGAGATCCAAATTATGGAAAGATCCCTTATCCGGAAAGCCCCAGGTCCCGAACATTCTGGATAATAGGTCCCATACCTGTCTAATGGAAAATGGCTTCCGAATACTACTGTCTTCTACGTATTGAAATGTAAAGGACAAGTCATGCAATAGTTCAAGAATTTGACAGTTTACTTGCCCCTCCTGCATACTGGGTTGCCAATAGCTGGTAAAGTGATCAGCTGTTGTTCTGCCCTGGCTCGCCCCCAATTGCTGTTTGAAGGTCTGCCCTATGCTCTTTGACTCTTCTCTTCACCGCTGGTGGAAAAGTGTTTTTTTTAACTCAAAGGCAAAACTTCTAAACTCTAGGCTGTAACCTACCTACCCCCCTATCTGTGGACACAATGTGTAGGTTCTCTTTTTTTCAGCCCCCATAACTGGGCATATTGGGGAAAGGCCTGCTTGATTGCCAACCTAAGGAGTCAATATAGCCCTCACCCTAATGGATCAAAAGAAACACAGGATTTCTTGTCTTCTTTTGCGTACACATGTTCTTCAGTGTCAGACTTTCTACTCTCAGAAAAATCCTTCAGGGCATCTACACAAGCCTGCTCAGTTTGCTCCTCACTCCCTTATCCTGTTCCACCTCCCATCAGAATTTGCTCCCCCTCCCAACTGTGCTGTGTAACAGCTAGAGCTGCAGCAGGAAGCTACAGAGACTAAGCTAAAATGGCAGCTGCTGTCTTAAACAAACAGAGGGAGCTTCTAGGGCTCTTTACTCAGGTATAGTAAAGCTTTCTGCAGAATAAATATAGTGTTCTAGGTGGCACTAATGACTAATCTATTGGCAGTAAAATGCCAAAATGACTTTCCTTCTCCTTTAGCTCTTTCTACAGATTATTTCAGCTGGTAACTGAGGGATCAATTTTTGGCAATTTGATTCAAAAGGGCACAAAATTGCCCTATAGATCATTGCCCAAAAACTGCTCCAAAATATAGTGTTTTTTTTCTAAAAAAACTGATGCTTGTACGAGGACTTTGTTGTTGTTTTGAGCCTTTACAGCAATGCCATTTTCCAAGGATGTTAGTAGAGACCCTTTTTTTCATTAGTTTCACTGCATTTCTCTGTTTAGTGACTCTAAGACAAATGAATCTTCAGAGCACATTTCATTTCCCATAACAAATCCATCCAGCTGGCCAAGTTCAGTTTTATCTTCAGATTTCCTTGACCCTAGTTGGAAGGCAAGTGAAGCCACCTGGAGCTAATTGTGCTAATAGGATTACATTGCTCTCTGAGTTTTTAGTATCTTCCTTTTTTGCCTCATTATAGATTAGTCGCTCCCTGTATTCAGAGAACACCATTAATGAAATAAATTAAGGGAAACTCCCATGCACATATCAATTAAATATATAGTAAATATACCATAGTACTGTACTCTCTGCCCTGTCCAGAATGTGCCACTAAGTACTGTAACAGGGTAAATCATTTCTAATCTAACCCATAGAACTAGAAACCCTAGCTGGAACCTTAGACCCAACACGGCCATGCTGGTCTTCTCCTCCCACCATTTCTGATGAGTTCTTTTTTTGGGGGCCCATCAGTGTAGTGCAACCCCAACAAGGCAGTATATACAGCAGTATATACATTATACCCTCTTAATTGTACTAATTTCTATGCACAATAGCAGCTGTAAAGTACCCAGCATCCCTACACCTCAGTTTCAGTGGACACAATGGACTCATTGGCATTTGGCCCAAGCAAAACATAGGCACAAGTACTCTATGGGGTGTAAAATCTGGCGTTCGGACAGCAATCTTCTCCGTATTTTACACAGCTTTTAACAACATTTTTTCAGCGAATTTGTTTTACACAGCTTAATAAATATGCCCCTATGTTTTGCGCTTTGGCAACTTGTACAGGGTGCTGCTCCTGCTAATAGTTAATAAGGCCCATGGAGGCTATATAGAAGGCTATATAGAAGGCCCTAACAGAGAAGAATTCTTGGGCTACCGAGGGTTGAGGGCCACCAGATCATCTTGGTGGGGGCATTCCTTAGTGCCTAATAACAGGTGGATATGCAACTGTGAGCCAGCTAGGGAAAACCAATAGAAACAGCAGACATGGCTACTGGGAGGCTCAGGAAAATAGAGGCACCTATTGGGTTTGGCATTTGGCAGTTTCAATATGTAAAACAGATCATCTTGCTTAAAGATGGTAAGGTCTGGCCCTAAAAACATTTTGTTGAGAGGGGTTATGTAATGAAAGGCACTAAATTTGCCCAGGAGCAGTAACCCATAGCAACCAATTAGCAGGTAGCATTTACTGGTCACCTGTTTAAAAGCAAACATCTTATTGGTTGCTAGTGCATTTTATATTTAAGTATGGGGGCAAGTATGTTATAGGTATGCCATGAGTAGCCCAAGACTAGACAGGTGACATGGCCGAGAATCCCACTTATTTCATCTCTGTAAGGGTAAAGGTACAATGTGAGTGCTAACATGTATGGACCTGTTTTTGGAATATTTTGGAGCAACTGCTCATTATATGATAACTGTTATATGCCATTGTAGAAAATCCTTTTATTATTGTTTTCAAAGAATATTTGAATTGCTGTTGGCTAGTACTGTGGCCACTAACACTATACTGCCTGGAATGCTTTAGCACGTTTAATGCAAATACTCACAGGGCAACTATCCCAGTGCGTAATGAGTGCGGCTTTGTGCTGTTAACTAAAGACATGAGGATTGTCATGAGCTTGCCACAGGCTCCCTCTCTCCCATTCCCATCTTTGTTCCTTTGCCCTGATCGTGCATTCAGCATTATTCATTCCAACAGGCAGGAAATTAGAAACGAGAGAGAAATGCTCAGCTTAGGAGCACAGAGACTCCATAAATAATAGCAGATTTTTATCAGCTGGTAATCGTATTAGGGACTTGTGCAAGAAGAAAGACTTTGCCGGAGTAAGCACAATAAACAGAATAACTGTGTGCCATGTTTGTGCTGGGCTTCTTGTCTCTATTTATTTGTATGGTGCCAAGCATGCCTGATTGTTATCATAAAGCTCTTCCCCTCCGGTATCCGTTTCTCATTCCGTGGGCCAATGTAGGGTCAATAAGCAGATATTAGAGGGCAACAATTCCAGTGTGCGGAATTGGCAGGGCCCAATTTGGACTATTTTGATGGGGCCCACTAGACTGAGCAGACCATAGCGACTCTTGGATTGGATGGATAAATGGTGTCTGCTTGTCCTTCTCTCCTGCTGGATGCCATTGTAATGCAGCTCTCTTCCTTGTTCCATTAGCCCCAAGTATTTCATAAGACACTGTGGCCCCAAGTATTTCTTAAGACACTGTGGCCTCCAAGCATTTTATGACACACTGTGGCCCCCAATCATTTCATAACACATTGTGGCCTCCAAGCATTTCATAACACACTGTGGCCCCCAAGCATTTTATGACACAGTGACAGCTCCCACCCCAAGCACTGGACAAATGTGGAGTGGGACCCAGTGAGATGTAACTGTAATGCCACTATGCAGGGCCCAATTTGGCCCAGTTGACCTAAGGCTGGCCATGGAAAACCCCAAGGCTTTAAGCAGTGAGTCAAGAAGTGTATTGTGTGCCAAGTACAGTCTCTCTTCCCCTTACCCAAATAATACAGTTTCTACCTTCCTGGCCCTTGAACCCGATGTTACAATATAAAAGCAAACCAGCAAACAGCCCATGGGATTCACTCTTTATAGGGCTGTGTGATACTGCAGGGATCCATTGGTTGCAAGTAAGGCAAAGTTGGCCAGTGTTACTGCTACATAATCCCTGTTGCGGCTCATGTTCTTGTTTGGAGTGCAAGCCTGATCCATTAGCATTCTTAACTTCACGTGCCACTACCAAAAGGTTCCTCTCACTGTAAGCTTTGGGAATTATGAGACAATTTCCAGAAGACTTCTGCCTGCAGGAATGCTATGGAAATAACGTCATGTCTTGGTGATTAATGTAACGATGGCAGCCGTCATGTATTATAATAAATCAGACCCTGTGGGTCGTTGTACTGTATCATTAGGGGTGATTTAGTGCTGTCATGTGCTAAAGGAAACAAGATTTACATAACTGTCTGTTTTTAAAATAATCCTTTTCTATGTTGCTAAAACATCATACAGTGTAGCAGTTATTAGTAATGAACCGAGGTATCTGAAGCGCTTTGGAATTTATTGCAGAAAAATTGTATAAATATTCTAAGGAGTATTTGCCAGATCATGGACATTACCGGACCTTCCTTTCTGCCTCTCCTGTCCCACTCAGGCCTCTTTCCAACTTTTTTTTTTATATAAACGTTAGCTCTGGTTAATAGAATAACATTCTATTCTCTCTGCCAGTTTCCATTGGGAGTGCTTAGTAATGCAACACCACCCGGCAGGGCATGCCGCAACCTCACTGCCCTCATCTTGAAGAACCATCTGCAATTCTGCATGCCTAAACGCAAAGTAAAATCACATGTGTTGTTCCAAAGAGCGGCACTGGGCACACTTTAGGGGAACACACACTGCATTATTTTAACCTTAGTGCAGTGACACTAGAATGTAAATCGCCTGTGGGATGGCATATGCAGCGCCGCAATTTGCCGAAGTTGCCTTGAACGGAAACTTCGGTGACTTCGGCAAATCACGGAGCCGTGTATGCCATCCCACTGCCGATTTACAGTTAGTAACCCATTTGCATGGTTCTGAACCATTAGGTATTCATGCTTATTTTCTTATTCTCCCTGGCCTAGAATATTATACAATATATTATATAAGGCACAAGGCAACCCGACAATGTGATTCACTCATGGAGAGCCCGTTCTGGTGTTTAGTGTTTGGATGTGTTTTGGGTAAAGATGTGTTTTTTGCAACTCATCTGTAAATGAACCCTAAAAAACAAAACAAAAAAAATATATACAGCTAGATAGATAGATAGAGTAAGAGATAGATAGATGATAGATAGATAGATAGATGATAGATAGATAGATAGATAGATAGATAGATAGATAGATAGATAGATGATAGATAGATAGATAGAGTAAGAGATAGATAGAAGATAGATAGATAGATAGAGTAAGAGATAGATGATAGATAGATAGATAGATAGATAGATAGATAGATAGATAGATAGATAGATAATAGATAGATATATAGATAGATGATAGATAGATAGATAGATAGATAGATAGATAGATAGATGATAGATAGATAGATAGAGTAAGAGATAGATAGAAGATAGATAGATAGATAAATAGATAGATAGATAGAGTAAGAGATAGATGATAGATAGATAGATAGATAGATAGATAGATAGATAGATAGATAATAGATAGATATATAGATAGATGATAGATAGATAGATAGATGATAGATAGATAGATAGATAGATAGATAGATAGATAGATAGAGTAAGAGATAGATAGATGATAGATAGATAGATAAATAGATAGATAGATAGAGTAAGAGATAGATGATAGATAGATAGATAATAGATAGATATATAGATAGATGATAGATAGATAGATAGATGATAGATAGATAGATAGATAGATAGAGTAAGAGATAGATAGATGATAGCTAGATAGATAGATACTATAGCAAAAAAAAGGGAAAGTTATGCTTACAACTAAATTTTAAACCTTTAGGCGGGGCTGCAATGAGGCTGTGACCACAAAATTCATACAAAGACAAAAGGTCCTCTCCACTCACCCATTACCAATATATATAGGACATTAAGACATTCTGTGCATTAAGCTACTAAGAATTGCCCTCCCTTTTTAAGCAAAACAGGGATTGTTTGTCCATATATTGCAATATATTCAAGCTGGCCAACTACATCAAAGTCATCCCTTCTGGCCAGTCCTACACTGACTTTCATCTGATTCATTAAGAATTCTACTGCTTCAATATGCATTTAACAAAGAGACTACGTTTTACCTGCAACTTGTTTGTTTTCAAGGGTAAAACCCTCAAATGGTTGCACTTTTATTGGCCCAATGGGATCACCTGACTGTGGCTGGAAAGGGTGGGAGCTACAACAATTCTATTGTAAGAAGGATAGAAATAGAAATTCTAGATGCAACACAGCTTCTACACTAGGGGGGACATTTACTAATCCTTGAACGCTCCGTGCGTAAATTCTGCTTTTCTTACTTTTTTGTCACTTGTGCGACCTTTTCGTACTTTGCATCAAAATTTGTCGCGCCGAGTACGAAAGTTTCAGATTCATTCAAGCTTCGGTATCGTGACTTTCCCATTGATTCCTATGGGAGGCTTCCAAAATCATGGACTGAAAGATCAAAGTCGGAAAGGTTTTCCCGCTGTTTACAATCATTTGGGATGAAAATTTCGGATCGCCAATACGATATTATTGTGACTAATATGATTGTCGTGATATTTGCGATCTTAAGAAATTATCTTATCCAATGCGAATTTTTCCCATTTGGGATTTGAACTTGTGATTTCATGAATGTGCCCCTAGATGTTTGAGAAGACACAGAAGCACCTGTGCTGGTTCCGCCTGTGCCCTACTGTGTTCCATGGGTGCCTACTACTCAAAGGCCTAATTCTCTCATAGATATTATTTCTACTCTGTCAGTCTAAATGCCTTGTAATGCTATAAAGTGCTGTGTATGCTAAGCTTCTGTAAAGCTCCCTAAGTTTATTACACTGACCTTTTACCGGGAATACACTGTACAAGGAATATTCCCCATGAAGCCTGTGTGTAGCCTGTGTGTAGTGGGTGGCCAGTGAAAACACCTTCAAAAGAAATGTAAAGCCTGATGCATTTAAGTCACCAATCTGCATAGATCTGTCCCTGTTTTCACAGAAGAGATTAAATAAACACAATTAAAAGAAAGCAAAACCATATAAAGCATTTACCAGTAAGGTTTACTAAGAAAACAGAATCTTCTGTAAACATGTGTGACTCCTTCTTTGAAAGTTCTGGGAAAGTTGAGATAAATTGCAGAGTTTCATCCCCCCATTGAGAAGGGATCACCTTGGTCTCTCATATGTGGCACATTCAGCAACAAGAATTTACTCAGTATCCAAATATTGCCGGGATGTGACCAACGCGCCCAGATACCACCCCTGTCTAAAGTCAACAGCCCTCCGAAGCCTCATACTCCCGGGTTCTGTCTGGCCCTGTAGGGCTGTTTGTTTTGGAGCAAAAACAATAAATAATTAGACAATTTTACTAGAAATGATTTGGGATGTTACTCAGGAAACAGATATGATCTAAAGAGGGAGATGTGAGTTTATCATGGGACATTCTTTTTTCTGAATTTCAAACAGGAAAACAGTAACAATAAGAAAATGTCGTCAGCAATGGTCTTCTACAGATAATGTACATAATTAGAAATTAATGTCCCTACTGAAATCTTACAGCCACCTCTAAGCAGGATACCTAGCCCCAGCACTGACATGGAGGGGGACAGGCAGGACTGCTGTCAGGGGACCTGATGGTACAAGGCGCCCATAGCCACGGAAGGGACAGGGTTATCCATGAAAGAGACAGGATTTGGGCAGATTGGAGAGCAGAGTTTGGGTGCATTAGTGCCTAGCCCCAGTGTGTGTCCAGGTTGTGGCAAAAAGCCACTTCTTGTAACTGCAAATGCTTAAATTTTCTTTTTTTAAATTGTTGCTGTGCTCTATGCACTAGTGATGCGCCCCTCCCCCCGACCCCGTCCAATGCAAAAAAAGTGGGACAGCATACTCTAGGCCAGGGGTCCCCAACCTTTTTAGCACCAAGGACCGGTTGCTATGTGCTCTACGCTGCCTCATGGTGGCACTAGGGGCAGAAACGCCCCCGGTGGTTGCTTATGTCATTGCTTTACTTTTTGGGAAGGCTCTCGCCTGGGCCTCTCCTCTCTGAGAGTGAGCTGATTCTCTTGTCATTAAGTTTAATGCCACCTTCCAAAGGAACTTTGATGTCCCAGGACACAATCATCAATGCCACAGTCTGTCTTATGAGGGTCTCCAAGAGTTTACTTATTGCCAGCAATGAAAGACCCACAGTGAGTTGCCATTGATATATCCAGTTTGCACAGTTATATATCCAGTGTGCACAGTTATAGCAAATAGCTTAGTCCTCCTATCCTATGGGGGGGGCAATGCACATGTGCAAAGGGAGCTATGGCAGCTCACAACAGGCCACAAGATAAAGTGGTTGCACGACTGTCAGTACAAATATGGTCTGTTGCACCTGAATTGCAGGCTGTATCAGTCTGTAGCTCCGGTGATCAAATCCTCTTGGTGGCAATACATGCCCTTTAAATTCAACTGTTTCTGCAAGTTCATAATGCATGTATTACGGAATTACACCCGCTCATTGCAGCAGCTAATTTAGTGTATTCTGTAATCTCATTGGCTCCACTAAGGCGGCAGTCAGGTATGTCATTTATAAGGATGGTGATTCACTGTGAATGAAGCAGCTGGAGGTCCGAGTTACAAGACTGGGCACAGTCTGTGGCTTTCCTTGTGGCTTGTGGCTACAATTTGGGATGAATCAAATC